>NC_066554.1:11481115-11484034 GCF_024679095.1 Eriocheir sinensis
ATTTTGTTTCCGAATTTGCATGTTCTGAGCCCTGCCAAAGCTATTGCATATACTGTTATTTATTTTGCTCTTGCTTTTGTAACTTCTTTCTCGATAAGGATGATGAGCAAGGTCATACATAAGAAAGTGTTCACACAACAGAACACCGACCAGAAGCAAAGAACCATGACGCCAGGAGACCCGCACGTAACTCTGACTCCTAAGCGCATTACACACAGCCTTTGTCCTCTCTCAAAATGTACTGTTCAGATTCTCCATACAAATACACCATTCACACACACACACACACACACACACACGAATGAATGATATCCCACGAGACATCTCTTATTCTGTCTACTTATTGATCACATTTACAAAAGATACAAAAAAGGACTTTAACCTCTCTCACTTAAGCAATTAGAAACATGATGAGCTGACAAAAAATTATAAGAGAAGAAAAACAAACACTCATAAACTTTAGGAGGAGGAGGAGGAGGAAGAGGAGGAGGAGGATACAACGACACGCAGAAAACGACTTCTGTGTTGAGAACAAGTGTGACCTCAAGTTGGGAAAGACGTGACCTTGAAACGTGCTGGCCACACACACACACACACACACACACACACACACAGTCAGTCATTGTCACCTTCATGCTCATCAGCCTCACCTCCTACTCCTCCAAATTCTCTTCACCTCCACCATACCTCCTCCTCCTCCTCATCATCATCATCTGTTTTCCTTTATTTCTCCATCTTCTGTTTCTCCAAGCTTCCTCCAAGCACAGTTCCCTCACACTCTGGTCCTCCCTCCTCCTGACACTTACTCCATCAGGCCCCTGCAACGCTTCCACAACATGACATTTTTTTTTCCTCCTCCTCTGCCATACGAGTACAAAGGAAACGCTCAACTAACGCGATTAAGTAACGCCTAACCTAAGCCTCCTAATATCCATCGCTATCCCACTAACATCCCAACGCTAACGTCGCGCCTAAAAAGAGTGAGACAGACAAGGTAATAAGGCTATATGAAAAGACTTCTCTCAACGCGATAATACCCGTAACAGATTTGCTAAGAGGTTAATAGACAAAGCTATATGAAACCCTCCTCTCAACGCGATAATATATGTAAACAGATTAGCCAAGAGGTTAACAGACAAAGCTATGAAAACGCTCCTTCAACGCGATAATAAGGCATATTTCAGGCTGGAGGTTAACAAACAAAGTTATATGAAAACGCTCCCTCTCATCGCGATAACACCTGAAAACAGCTTATTGAAGTTGACAGGAAGGAAGTACTAAGGTCGTCAGGCAACGTTCTTGTCATTTTCTGCAGGCTATTACATGATCATAAAGGAGTGAAGAGTCTTACAATATCTATCTCACCATCTCATCTAATGTAAAAGAGGGAAGAAGACAAAGATCTTAATGAAAACGTTCCTCTGTTGGTTTTCTTGGCGGGCTATTGACAGAAGCAAAGAAGTGAAGAGCCTTACACAATATCCATATCACCATCTCATCTACTCGTAAAGAGGGAAGAGAAGGCACAAGGTCTTAAGGAAAACGTTCGCTCTGCAGGTTTTCTTGGCTATTGGAAGCAAAGAAGTGAAGAGTCTTACACAATATCCATCTCATCCATCTCATCTACTCGTAAAGAGGGAAGAGAAGGCACAATGTCTTAAAGAAAACGTTCGCTCTGCAGGTTTTCTTGGCCGGCTATTGACAGGGAAGCAAAGAAGTGGATAGTTTTACACAATTTCCACTAGTAATCAGAAAGACGAGAGATATGTTTCATTAAGCTTGGTATGCACAGTGAGGAAGAGGACTAATAGGAAGAGTAGAAAATAGCGAAATCAACAAAATAGCAGAAGAGAGGAAGAGAAGGAGAAAAAGCTTTAAGATCGAAAACTAGAGATAAACTTTTTCTATTCGTTCAAAGCTAAATCAACAAAAAAAAACAAGAGAGAAAGAGAAGGAGAAAATGCTTTAAGATCGAAAACTAGAGATAAACTTTTTTCTATTCGTTCAAAACTAAATCAACAAAAAAAGAGAGAAGAGAAGAAGAAAAAGCTTAAGATCGAAAACTAGAGATAAACTTTTTTTCTATTCGTTCAAAGCTAAATCAACAAAAAAAAGAGAAAGAGAAGGAGAAAAGCTTTAAGATCGAAAACTAGAGATAAACTTTTTTTCTATTCGTTCAAGCTAAATCAACAAAAAAGAGAGAAAGAGGAGAAAATGCTTAAGATCGAAAAGAGATAAACTTTTTTCTGTTCGTTCAAAGCTAAATCAACAAAACAAAAAAAAGAGAAAAGAGAAGGAGAAAAAGCTTTAAGATCGAAAACTAGAGATAAACTTTTTTTTCTGTTCGTTCAAAGCTAAATCAACAAAACAAAAACTAAAAAAAGAGAAAAAGAGAAGGAGAAAAAAGCTTTAAGATCGAAAACTAGAGATAAACTTTTTTTTTCTATTCGTTCAAAACTAAATCAACAAAAAAAAGAGAGAAAGAGAAGGAGAAAATGCTTTACGATCGAAAACTAGAGATAAACTTTTTTCTGTTCGTTCAAAGCTAAATCAACAAAACAAAACTAAAAAAAGAGAAGGAGAAAAAAGCTTTAAGATCGAAAACTAGAGATAAACTTTTTTTTTCTATTCGTTCAAAACTAAATCAACAAAAAAAAGAGAGAAAGAGAAGGAGAAAAAAGCTTTAAGATCGAAAACTAGAGAATAACATTTTATTTTATTTATTCATCCAAGTTCCCACCACGCTAAAGACTAACCCTAATCACATTTCTTTACCTGTGGAACGAGAGGAAATTTTCACATCTGTTTTCGTAAATAAGTAAGCTCTCCACACTCGTCTACTTCCATAAACCCACAAAATTAACTCCAAATTCATTCCGGCAGAGGCACACATACAGCAGCAGCAAATCCTCAATTCCA
>NC_066554.1:11484047-11489047 GCF_024679095.1 Eriocheir sinensis
CTAAATCAAGTTGATTCTACACATTAAAAAAACATTGTATCGATATTAAACACGATTATTATGAACATCTATCACAATATTACTTTAGAGGTGAGGTCAAAAGCTAAATATTAACCTAATGTAGTCTAGATATAAGAGCAAAACATTTATATTCAGAATCCGTAACAAACTATTTTCCTTATCTCCGTAGTAGTAAAAACAGTATCATGAACTGCTATCATTACGAGAAAACATTATAGATGAGCCTGAATGTAACACTAATCTACTTCATAACAAATAACCAACTAATCTAACTGTACTTATTTGGCCGCTGTTATCCTTTACTGCAAGAAGCCTAATCCCAGACAAGCTAACACACACATAACATAACCTAACCTAACTAACTAACCTAACCTAACCTAACTAACCTCACCACCCATTTACTAAACTACGTATTGTCAGCTTATCTGCATGTGTGTTGACCTGCCGGTAATGTCAGTATAAAGAATTGGAACAGAGAAAGAAGAAAGAGTGGAGATTAGGAGAAGAGCATGGAAAGAAGGAAAGCAGGGAAGATAGATATGTCGGGTGGGGGAACAGGGGGAGAGGAGGTAGGGAGTTTAGGAGATGAGAAGGGAGAAAGGGACATTGAAAGAAGAAGAAAAGCAGGAAGAAAATAGGGAAGAAAGGGAGGAAGGAGACAGAGGAAGGAGAAGATGGGAGGAAGGAATACGATTACTAGAGTTCAAGACAGGAAAGGAAGAGGGAAAGGAGGAAGGAAGAAGTAGGGAAAGGATGACAAAGAAATGAAAGGGAACAGTGAATGCAGTAGACGGAGAAAAAGATGAGAAGAATAGCCCCCAAAAAAAGGAGGAGATAGAGAAACAAAAAAGAAAAAAAATCGGAGAAAATAGAGATAGAAAGTTAAGGGAGTAAAAAAAAATAAAGAGAGGAGACAGACAAAGAAAATAAAACGTAAAAGGAGAAGAGAGAGAGAGAGAATTTGAGCAACAGAAGAAAACAGCGAGAAAGGAAGGGAGGGAACAGAAGAGGGAGAGAGAGAAAAAAAGAACGAAAAGTAGAAAGGCAGAGAAAAAGAACAAGAAAAAAAAAAAGTGGGAGGGAAGATAGAGAGCACACAGAAAAGATAAAAAGGGAAAAGAAAATGGAAGTGTCAGAAAAAATAGAAGATGGAAAATACAAAGAAGCGGAAAATGGAAGTGAAAAAAAGGAAAAAAACAAAGGAGAGAAATAGCAATAATGAAGATACTGGAAAATTGAAAATTATAGAATATTAAAAAGGAAGAAAATAACAGAGGATGGAAGAAAGAAATAATAAAAAAAAGGAGGAAAAGAAAATGGGGAAGAAAAAGCATTAAAGTAAAAAAAAGAAGAAGAAGTGACCGAGTAAAAGAAGAGATATAGAAAGAAATAGGAAGTAAATGAAAAAAAAACTATATGGAGAGAAAATGAGAAGGAAGAAAATGAGGTAGAAAAGAAGAGAAAATAAAGGAGGGTAGGGAAAGATATTAGGGTAAAAAGGATTAGTAAAAGGCAGTGAGGTAAAAAGGGAGAAAACATGGAAAGTAGGAAGAAAAGAAGAAAGAAAGAAAAGTGCAAAGGGAAGTTAAATTAGGAAGGAAAATAGAAAAGGAGAAAAAGAAAAGGGAAGAAGGGAGAGAAAAATCAGGAAGTTAGGAAAGAAGAAGAAAGAGAAGGAAGAAATTAAAGGAAGTTAAATTAGGAAGGAAAATACGAAAAGGAAAAAGAAAAGAAAGAGGAAAAGAAGGAGAAAAAATTGGGAAGGTAGGAAAGAAAAAGAAAGAAGAAATTAGAAGGAAGTTAAATTAGGAAGGAAAATAAGAAAAAAGAAAAAGAGAAGGAAAAAGAAGGAGAGACAAAATGAGGGAAGTTAGGAAAGAAGAAGAAAGAAGAAGGAAGAAATTAGAAGGAAAGTAAATTAGGAGGGAAAATAAAAATAAAGAAAAAAAAAAGGGAAAAAAAGAAGGGAGAGAGAAAATAATAGAAGGGGAGGAGAAGAAAAGAAAACAGAAGAGAAGGAAGAAATTAGCAGGGAGGTGGAATTAGGAAGGAGAGAAAATAAGAAAAGGAGAAAAGAGGGAAGGAAAAGAAGGGAGAGAAAACAATAGAGGAGAAGAAAAAGAAACAGAAAGAAGAAGGAAGAAATTAGAAGGGAAAGGTAAATTAGGAAGAAATAAAGAAAAGAAGAGAAGGAAAAGAAGGAGAGAGAAAAATGAGGGAAGGTAGGAAAAGAAAAGGAAAGAAGGAAGAAATTAGAAGGAAAAGTAAAATTAGGAAGGAAAAATACGAAAAAAAAGAGAAAAAGAGAGAGGGAGAAAGAAGGAGAGAGAGAGAACAATGAAAGGGGAGAAAGACAGAACCAGAAGAAGGAAGAATTATGGGGAAGGTGGAACTAGGAAGGAAAATAAGAAAAGGAAAAAGAAGGGAAAAGAAGGAGAGAAAACAATGAAGGGGAGGAAGAAAAAGAACCAAGAAAGAATGTGGAGGAGACAAGCAGGGAGAAGTAGAAGTTGAGGAAAGAAAGAGAAAGGAATAAACGAAAGGGAACGTGGGCCAAGAAAAATACTACAAAAAGTTGATTAAACGAGAAGAAATAATTAAAGAAACAGAGAGAATAGGAGTAGGAAAACAAGCAAAGGGAAACTAGATAACAAACAAACATGAAAAGGAAAAACAACGAAGAAAGATAGACAAGAAAAAGTAGACAAAATAAATTCAGTTAGAGGAACAGAACACGTAGAATACAGGACGAAAATAAAGAAACACAGAGAGAGAATGAAGTAGGAAAAACAAGCAAAGGGGAAACTAGATAACAAACAAACATAGAAAAAAGGAAAAACGAAGAAGATAAACAAGAAAAGTAGACCAAAATAAGTTGATTAGAGGAGACAGAACACGTAGAATAAGAGACGAAAAGAATGCAAAAACAGAGAGAGAATGGGAGTGGAAAACAAGGAAAAGAGGAGAAATAGACAACAAACAAACATATAGAAAAGGAAAAATCAGAAGCGAAAGTTGGGTAGTAAAGCAAGGGTCAAAAAATTGGTTAGATTATGAGACAAAAATAACCCCTCCCTACCCACAGCTCCCCTCCTTACCCACACACAACATCCACACACAAGCCCCACACACACACACACACTTGCCTGATTGCTTCTCCCCTTCTTCCCAGCTGTAGTGTGAATGGTTTCCTATGAGACATGAGCCAGGAGTCAGGCAGTGTTGGGGCTCCGCCACCTATGACAAAAGGTTAGACGCTGGCCTTGCTTGTTCTCATCACGGTTGAAGAGGGAAGGAGGGAGGCTGATGGGAAGGAAAACAATGAAGGAAGAAGAAAAGGAGGAGAGGAGAGAAGGGAAGAAGGGAGAGAAAGGAGAAGGGTTGAACATGGCCCTTGCTTGTTCTCTCATCACGGGGGTTGAAGAGGGAAGGGAGGGAGGCTGATGGGGAAGGAAGGCAATGAAGGAAGAAGAAAAGAGAGGAGGGAGAAGGGGAAGAGGAGAAAGGAGGCTGATGGGGGAAAGAAAAGCCATGAAGGAAGAAAGGGAAAGGAGAGAGGATAGAAAAGGAAGCCCGATGGGGAAGGAAGACAGAGGAAGAAAGAAAAGGAGGAGAGGAAGAGAGAGGAGAGAATGGAATGTAGAAAGAGAGGAGAAAACAGAGAAAGAGGATGAAGGTGAAGGAGAGAGGGAAAGGGAGGAAGTGAGGGAGAGAGAAGGGGAGAGAGAGTAAAAGGAGAGGAGGGAAAAAAGGAGATGGTTGAAAGAGCGTAAGAAAGGAAGAGGAAGAGAGAGAGGAAGAGGGGAAGAAAGAAGGTGAGTAAGGAAGTTAAAATGAGAGAGAGGAGAGGAGAGAGAGAATGAATGAAGGGGAGATGAAGGAGAGAGGGAAGGAGGAGAGGATTAGAGAAAGAGAGGAAGAAAGAAAAGACAGAGAAAAAGAAGTAAAGGGAGTAAGAATGAGAAAGAGAGAGGAGAGGAGAGGAATGAATGAAGGGAAGATGGGAGGGAAGGGAGGGAAGGAGGAGGTAGAAAGAGAGAGGTAAAAGAGTAGAAGAGAGGAAAGGAGAGAGATGAGTAAAACGAAGAGAGTAAGAGAGGAAGAAGAGCGGAAGAGGAAAAGAATTGAAAAAAGATAGAAAAAGAGAGAGGCAGAGGAAGGAGGGAGAGAAAGAAGGAGAAAAAGGAAAGGAAAAGGGGATGTCAATGGAAGGAGATAGAAGGAAAGAAGGATGGAGAAGTAGAGAGAGAAAGAGAGGAGAGAGGAGAGGGAGGAGGGAAGAAAGGAGGAAGAAAGAGTATATAGTTAAATGGAATGTTTTTGGCTAATTCCTTCCTCTTTATTCTTTAATGTGTGTGTGTGTGTGTGTGTGTGTGGTAGTGTGTGTGTGTGTGTGTGTGTGTGTGTGTGTGTGTGTGTGTGTGTGTGTGTGTGTGTGTGTGTGTGTGTGTGTGTGTGTGTGTGTGTGTGTGTGTGTGTGTGTGTGTGTGTGTGTGTGTGTGTGTGTGTGTGTGTCTGTGTGTGTGTGTGTGTGTGTGTGTGTGTGTGGGTGGGTGTGTGTGTAGCTTATCAGGCATTATTATTTTACTAATACTCTGGCTAGAATGCATCTAGGCGATTGAATGTCATAACATTGCATTGCTTATTCATTAGCTAATAATACGTACAAAATGGGTTGATATCCAACAACACGCTTTTGATTTGTATTCATGACAAAACAGCGCGTACAAAATGGTGAGAGATATTATCTACCCTCTCCCTCCCCCTTTCCTCCTCCTTCCCTTACACCATCGGCTCTTCCCCTTCCTCCCATATCCTACCATCCCTTGTCTCCTTCTCGCGCTCTCTCCCTTTCTCACCCTTCCGATTTCCCCATTCCTCCCCTTGCCATCCCCTACCACCGCCCTTCTCCCGCCCCCATGTCCCCCACTACCCCCCTCCTCTTTGTCCTCCCCTCCAGTCCTTTCAGCTCAGTATCA
>NC_066554.1:11491547-11509047 GCF_024679095.1 Eriocheir sinensis
ATTTATATCTCCGAAATTGCTAAAGCAACTAAATCAGCTTATTCAATACTAGAGCATCACCAAGCCATATTTTCCTTGCTTCAAACTGTTTTTTTTTTTTTTTTTTGCCAAATGTAGATTTACTCTCCTCGCCCCTCCTTCCTCATTTTATTATATTACAAATTGATGTCATTATTTAGGTCAGATAACGAATTTCAGTTTGTTATTTTCTTGCCAAACTCATGTCTTCCCTTCACATAATCTTTCTCTCATCATTACAAATTTGATAATGAATGAGTTGTTATCCTCACCAAACATATTTCTCTCTCATCTCCTTTCCTTCAATCTTTCACATTACTACTAAGCGTTAGAATGAATTGGTCGTTATTTCTTTAAACCTAATTTTTTTTTTCAACTTCTCATGCAATGTTTCTCCTTTTTCCTTCTCTCTTTTTTGCTATTCCTATCTTTTTTGCATATTTTTTCTCTAACTTTTCTTTTCTTCTCATCTCTTTCCTTCTGTTAATCTTTAATACGTACATACAAAATCACATTGATAATGAATTGGTCGTTATTTTACTCCAAACCAAATTCTCCTTCTCATGCAATGTTTCTCCTTTTCTCCTTCTTTTTTTGCTATTCCTATCTTTTTATATATTTTTCTCTAACATTTCTTTTCTTCTCACTCCTCCTTTCCTTCAATCTTTCACATTACCTACAAAACTGATAATGAATTGAACGTTGTTTACACCAAACCCTAATTTTCCTTCTCATGCAATGTTTCTCCTTTTCCTTCTTTTTTTGCTATTCATCTCCTATACTCTTTATTTTCTCTAACTTTCTTTTCTTCTTTCTTCATCTCCTTTCCTTCAATCTTTTCCACATTACTACTAAGCTTGATAATGAATTGGTCGTTATTTTGCTATCAATCAACCTAATTCTCAGCCTCTCTCTATGCAATTGCTTTCTCCTTTTTCCTTTCTTTTTTTTGCTATTTTTATCTTTTTCTCTAACTTTCTTTCTTCTCAATTCTTCCTTCTAATCTTTTCTCATTACAACAAAACTGATAAATAGAATTGGTCGTTATTTTACCCAAACCTAATTCTCCTTCTCATGCAATGTTTCTCCTTTTCTCCTTCTTTTTTGCTATTTTTATCTTTTTTTCTCTAACTTTCTTTTCTTCTCAATTCCTTCCTTCAATCTTTCCATTTACAACAAAAACTGATAATGAATTGGAGTCGTTATTTCTACCCAAACCTAATTCTCCTTTCTCCTTTTTTTTTGCTATTTTTTTTTTTTATATTTTCTCTAACTTTCTTTTTCTCTTCTCATCTCCTTCCTTCAATCTTTCATACATTACTACAAAGGTGATAATAAATTGCTGTTATTTTATTGCACACATATTTCTTTTTTCATCGCTTTCTTCATTATTTTCTCCAAGCTTATTTCATCATTTCATTTTCATTTCATTTCATCATTTAAGACAGCGAGTAGCGGGCTTTTTTTATTATTGTTTCCTTTTGTGTGCCTTGAGCTTGTATCTCCTTTATTTGTAAAAAAAAGATTCACCTTTGCTGCCACATGATGGTAAAGCAAATTTTGTCTCATCCCTTATCCTTTCAGTCTTTTCTCATTATTACAAAACTGATAAGGTTGAATTGCTTGTTATTTTGAAATTTCACATATCTCCTTCCAATCATGCCTTAGTTATTATAATTCTTCTCCTCGTCTTCCTTCTAATCTTTCTCATCATTACAAACTGATAAGGAATTGCGTGTTATTTTAGCCTACATATTTCTTCTAATGCCTTTTAATAGCATATTGTGCCTATCTTTCTCCTCGTCTTCCTTCAATTCTTTTCTTTATCATTACAAAACGATAAGGAATATGCGTTTAGCTCCATATTTCTAATCGCCTGAATTATTATATTCTTCTCGTCTTCCTCTAATCTTTCTCATCATTACAAAACTGATAATGAATTGCGTATACTTTTACCCCTGTTTCTTCCCAACGCCCAGCGGATTTTCCTGCCCTTCCTTCAATCTTTCTCATTATTACAAAACTGATAAGAAGGGGTGCGTGTTATTTTAACCTCACATATTTTCTAATCGCCTTGTAGTATTATATTCTTTCTCTCTCGTCTTCCTTAGCAAGTCTTTCTCATCATTACAAAACTGATAATGATTGCGTAATATTATTTTTGCCTCACATATTTCTTCCAATCGCCTTAGTTATTATATTCTTCTCCTCGTCTTCCTTAATCTTTCTCGTATTACAAACTGATAATGAATTGCGTGTTATTTTTACTCCATAGCTTCTTTAATCCGCCTTAGTTATTATATTCTTCTCCTCGTCTTCCTTCATTTTCTCACTCAATGCAAGCTGATCATGAATTCCTTGTTACTTTAGCTACACGAATTTCACTCTATCGCTTTCCTTTGTTAGTTTCTACATAATATATTTCATCATCACCATCTCGACTCCTCCCTTCCAGTCCATCCACCAGACTTATCTATTAAATACATTTCTTCTCAATGTCGTTCTTCAAGGTCTTTCCATCGATTACTGAAACTGGATCATGAATTGTTTAAAGTTACTTTATCTACACGAATTTCCTCCTATCGTTTTCTTCCTTGTTATTTTACAAGCATATATTTCATCATCATCTCGTCTCCTTCAATCCATCCGCAGACTTTATTTTATTAAAGCGAAGGGAAGGAAGTAGTTGAAAGGTTGAAGCCTTATGGCTGCGATACTGAGATTTAGATAATGAATTCCAATATCATAAAAAGAGAGGAATGAGGTGTAATATACAAAATCCTTTCAATACGAGACACGGGAAGAGGAAAATAGGCTGGAAAATGCCTCGTCCGTGAAGTGACCGGACGATCGATAGTGTGTGAGGAGATGAAAAAATAAATATATAAAAGAGAAAAGTTGACGAAGCAGTGGAAATGAGAGGGCATGAAAAACAAGAGAGGAGAGGAAAGGAGAGGAAAGAGGAAGACATATCTGAGGAGAGAGAGGAGGAAGGACATGAAAGATGGATTGGAGATGAAATGTAGAGCGCAAAAGAAGGAAAATAGATTAATCAGTGAAAAAGAGGGTACACTATTAACCCCAAAGAGGAAAAGAGGAAAAGTATCGCCAGTGAGTTTGAAAGGAAAAATAAAAGGACACAGAGGGGAGGAGAAAATATAATAAGCTATGAAAGTGAGAGAAATTATTAGAAGCACAATATTAAGCAGCAGTGAAATGATGAGAGGAAAATCAAGACCACAATAATAGAAATAGATTAAGCTAGGGAAAGTAGGAGGGAAATTTAGGAACCCAAAGGAAGAAAATATATAGAGTAGGGAAAGAGGAGAGGAGGAGTTAGGAGCACAAGAGGAGGAAAAGTATATGAGATAGGGAGATAAGAGGAAGAAATGGGAGTAAAAAAAGAAGAAAATAAATTAAGTTGAGAAAAAAGGAATTCAAACCATAAAATTTTAGATCTCATTTCTCATCCTCTTAATAAGTAGGGAAAGAGAGAGGAGGACTTAGGAGACTGAGAGAGGAAAATATATGAGACAGTGGAGATAAAAGAGGGATAAATAGGAATAAAAAGAAGGAAATAAGTCAAGTAGAGAAAAAGAATTCAGAAACCATTTAATTTGTTTTACCTTCTACTTTTGATATTCTTCCATTTTACTCCTTTTTTTTTTACGTCTTACGCCTCGGCCATTGCGCCCGGTAGGCATCCTTGAGGGGGCTTGGATGGTATCGGCCTCATTACTCCGTCATCATGCGTGATGGTAAGTAAGCATTTATAGTGGCAGCATCTTACTTTTACTCTCTTACCCTCGCTAACTCTTGCACCTGTTTACTCTCTAACTTGCAGCGCCAGAAAAATATTAATAAGAAACTGAAAAAACAAAAGCATAAAAACATAAAAAACAAACAAAAAAACAATTTACTTCTAACCATTTTCAAGCTTTGTGTAAAAGTAGAAGCAAAAATGAGCATTGATATTAAAAAAACTCCGCCACTTATTTAGACATTTCTTTCTCAAATAAAATAACAAAAAAAACAAATACAAGCTAAAAAACGAATACAGGCTAGTTTTTCATGTTTTGTATCTACTATATTTTGTATTTCAAGTCCAAGGTTTAGCAGGAGAGAGAGAGAAAAGAAAAATATTAGATCTTAGTGATTATATACGGACGAAAAATGAATTATGAATGGAGGGAGGGAGAGAGAGAGAGAGGGATGAAAAAGACTATAAATAGATAAATAGAGATAGGATAGACAGAGAGAGAATGGAATGTGTGTGTGTGTGTGTGTGTGTGTGTGTGTGTGTGTGTGTGTGTGTGTGTGTGTGTGTGTGTGTGTGTGTGTGTAAGTGTGACTGTATATGACAGTGTGTATGTATGTTGCTGCAGATTCTTTCTCTCTTTCTCTCCTTCTTCCTTATCTAGCTTGCATCTACCTATCTTGCCTCCTCTCTTTGCTCCTGCCATGTTCTGCCTTGCTATGAACAAATCTTCAGCCTTGGCCCTGTCTGTACTACCCTCCTCTTGCCCTTGTCTTCCTCAGCACCTTCGCCTTCACTGCTCTTGCCCAGTCTTACCCCGCGTCTCCCGCCCACCTCAGGCTCCAGTTCTCCCCACTGACTTGCCCCCCTCGCGTGTGTGTTGTCGCATGGACCCGCCTCTACCTGTTTTCAAGCTTCCACGCCTCCCTTGCCTTTTGTCCGGGCGTATCCTCATAAGAAGCAGAAGGATAGTCTTTTTAGGAAATTGCATCACATGGTTTTACATTTTTTAGAAGATTACATGTTTTTGCTCCTCCCCGTAAAAAAAATCACAGTGGTATAATCTTATTTCAATTAACTGTTCGTGTTGTTTTGGACTTGTATCTTGATGATGAGTTAATGAATATTGATTAGAAATTCAAAATACTTTTTTTTTTTATAGAAAGGCCTAGAATTTCTTGCCATTCTTAACCCTAAAAAGAGGAAATCACAGTGGTTAATCTTATTTTCTTAATTGTTCGTGCTGTTTGGACTTGTATTTCGGAAGAGTTGATAGAATATTATTAGAAATTCAATGTACTCTTTTATTATGCCAGTCCACAAACTCTGCCATTCTGTTTACATCCTCCCTGTACTAAAAAGATAAAAAATTGCAATAGTTAATTTTATTCTTTAACTATTCGTGTTTGTTCAGGGACTTGCATTTCCACCACTCAGCTGATGAATATTATTAAAATTCAATGTACTCTTTTCTTTCTAATACCAAGGTTACAAATTTTGCCACTTGCCCTCACTGCTGTATAAATAGAATATAAAGTGACGGCAATATTAAATTTACACCTGAATTTATAATTAGCGCCAAATATACAGTTACTTGATTTATACAACAATAACCACCCCACCATAACCCACAGTTCCTTCTCTTCCCTCCCTACTTGATACATAAAACATTCACAAACACACACACACACACACACACACACACACACACACACACACACACACACACACACACACACACACACACACAGTATTTAGAATCTGTATATTACGTAGTCTTATAATATGCCATACAAACATATGCAAGCTTCCCTCACCCATAACTCTTAATATACACGTCTTTAGTCTTAATGGTTTAAAATATACATACATGAGTCTTTATACTTTAATACTTCAGAATGCAATACCTGGAAACTATACATAAGCAACACAGACGCAGATACAAGCCCATCATCCTTGCGCCTTCACACACACCCTGTTGGTAATTCTTAAGACTCTTAAACGCTCACCTCGCCTCCTTGGTAACCTAAAAGCACACGCATTGTCTTTGTGTACATTTCCAATACAGTGGCTTCCCATGTAAAGCCAACCCTCAGCGTGGCACACACTTGCATCACTTATTCTTGGACACTACACACCTGGGGCCTTCTGAGAGTGTCAAAGAACGTTCACACCCAGGAAGGCTGGCGACATACACGCTAGCCCTGGTGAGTGCGCGCCCCCTGAATGGTTGCTTGACCGTCTGGACGATTTATGGACACCCCAGCACACCCCCACCACCCACACACACAACATACACACCACCCACCCACCCATGGCACACACACACACACATGCAAACACACGCCCCTCCTCTCTCCTCACACACACACACACACACACACACACACACACACACACAACAAACGCTCTCTTTTTATCTCTTTCTTAGCGCGCGACAACACTGATTGCAGCCTAAAAAAAAAAAAATTATAGCCCACATGAGTTTCTCGCTTGAAAAAAAAGAAATCTAATCAACTTATTTTACAATTCCACTTTGAAAACGTTCGAGTAATTTAATTCCCTTTGCTCCTTCCCCTTCCCACCCCTCCCCTTCTACGCCTCCTACCCTTCATCCCCAACTATTCCAGTTACCTCCCCTCCCCCTCATCAGTAGAAAAGTATAGAATTGGACTGAAAATAATTGACGATCCCCCAAAATCATGAGAGAGGGCGAGTCACTGTATTTAGAATTTTCCTTTTTACACTTTAGAACGAGAAGAAAAAATGTTTGCAAAAAGATTAAAAATTCCATGTTAAAAATGAAGGCCAAACTTTTTGTGTCTTTTAGTAAACCAAAAGCGTCTCATTTATTTTTTTCCAATATTTTGCAAAAAGGAAGTTAAGTTGTTTTTAGTAATGGGAAAGAAATTGAATATATATTTTTTACTCATGCACACACACACACACACACATGCACACACACACACACACACACACACACACACACATACACATACAGGCATAAAGGCACACCCTACCCATCCACAAGCCACATACTAAAAAACAAATATACACCCCACACACACACACACACACACACACACACACACACATGCACACCTGCAGCCCCCTCCTCACCTCCTGTAAGCCCCCCTAGGGCACATAGTTGTTAGGATCACCTCCACCTCCTCCCAGCATGTGCATCCAACCCCTGTAGAGTGTCATTACCTGGTTGAGTTAATGCACAGGGTACTATGGGTCCACTAATTACCCTGAATTAACGACCTTTATTTGTGTAACAGGTAACCAAAGAGGTGTATTACAGGCTTAATTAACACCACAGTCATTACCATGTGAGAAGAGTGTGGTACGATAATTCAGTGTGTAAAAAGTGACGTTACAGGATAACCTCTATAGAAAGTGAAGTTACGATAATCTGTGTAAAAAGTGGACGTTACATGATAACCTTAGCAGAGAAAGTGATACATGATAATCTCTATAGAAAGTGGCGTTACAGTAATCTCTATAGAAAGTGACGTTACGATAATCTCCTATAGAAAGTGACGTTACTGATAATCTCTGCTATAGAAAGAGTGATGTTTACGATACAATCTCTATAGAAAGTGGCGTTACGGTAATCTCGTATAGAAAGTGATGTTACGATAACGGGTCGCTAGAAAGTGATGTTACGATAATCTCTATAAGAAAAGTGACGTCGTTACGATAATCACTATAGAAAGTGACAGGTACGATAATCTCTATAGAAAGTGACGTTACGATAATCTCTACAGAGAAAGCATGACGTTACAGATAATCTCTGTAAAAAGTGACGTTACGATAATCTCTATAGAAAGTGACGTTACGGTAATCTCTCATAGAAAGTGATGTTACGATAATGTAACAAGAAAGTGATGTTACTGATAATCTCTATAAAAGCGATAACCGATAATCTCTGTAAAAACTGACGCGTTACAGTAATCTTATTTCTCAAACGTACTGCAAAAAATCAATTTATTTGGATCAATTATCAAGCACCGTGGAATAAGGTGCCGTGAGAATACAAATGTTATAAGCTAGGAAGTTTAGACTAACCCTTTGACACACGTAAGACACAGCGGCATGAAGGATGAAAAAGAAATAAAGCATAGAAAATAGCAGATTTAAGTCACGACGGACCAAGAAACGGAGAATCATGCAACAAGGAGTCAGTGCGGAGATATAGAAGTCTGTCAGTTCGTTATATATGATGACGTTACCACTGCAGTTGAGAAGGCAGTTACAGAGAGGAAAAGAGCAAGAATGGCGCCACTAAAAACACTTCCCTGCGCCACTAACTTCTGCTAGGCAGATCGCAAGGCCACATCATGAAAGCCTACCAGACTAAAGCCAATGGGGAAAAAAAAAATGAAGTAAAAATGTATACTTTATCACTTACTTAATGGGTGAGAAACCAAGCGAAATATTCTTGCACAAATTCCGGTCCTTTCTGCCGTAACAACAACTGCAGCTCTTGCCGACAACACAACAGCGCCAACAAGTAAAAGAGTGTGAAACAAAGCCGAAATTAAAACAGAACCAGCTCAAAAGACTGGCCAATCCCTTGGTAGAAAGAGTGGGCCATGAAATAACTAACATCCAATTAAGTGTGTGGAGCCAGCCAATACCTGCACGGACCAGAGGAATTCCGCACCTGGAGACTTTATTTTAATGGGTTCGATTTAGAAACACTGGTCAGACTTTTCTCTTTTGTTTTATTTGACAAGACCAAAGTAATCTGAACGGAATGTTATTTAGTCTTTAGTGGAGCTAAAAAATATGATTGTTATACGTTGCTTAGTGGGGACTTTCAGATGTTTTGATATTCGTAATTCTTGACAAGAGCAAAGAAATCTACACGATTTTATTTGAAGAGACCAAAATAATCTGGACAATTCTACGACTTTTGCTGAAGACTTTATGTAGTAAATATGTTGGTGTACTTTTATTTGAAGAGACCAAAGTAATCTGAATGGAATTTTACGACTTTTACTGAAGACTTTGTAAATATGTTTGGTGTACTTTTATCTGAGAGACCAAAGTAATCTGAACGGAATTTTACGACTTTACTGAAGACTCTGTAAATGTGTTTTTTTTTTATACTTTTATGACATGACCAAAAAAAAAAATACATTAATTTTACATACTTTAGTGAAGGCTTAAAATATGCTTCTCACTTTTGCTTGTAATAGCTAAACCAACACAACACTAGATCTTACAACCTATAATGAGGTCGTAACTTGTAGCACGTTTGATAACCCTTAACTATTATACTGTGAGGATTAACGCACTAATGGGGAGCATACACCCGGAGGCGCGTCTCTTTACTCATTCCCCGCCCTCACTCCCGAAGATCTCCCCGAACAAGCTCCCACGCAGCTGCCTTATCCATCCAAAGTCCCCCCTGGCAGGATCGATCGACTTGTCCCACCCATGAGTTACGTGGGCGGCCCTTGGTCTCCTGCACTCAGGGTTGTCTCCTACAGAATCAGTGAGGACAAAAATAATTCTGAACATATAGAGCACAACCAAAAATAGTATATGGCTTGTGAAATATTATAAAGCACAAGGAAAAATATTATATGGCTTGTGAAATATAATAAAGCACAAGGAAAAATATTATATGGTTTGTGAAATATTATAAAGCACTACCAAAAATATTATATAGCTTATGAAAATGTTGCCACAGATTACTTTATTTCGATTAGAAGTAACTCTGCAATAAATCTAAGTAAAAAAATAAGTTGTTCTCAAATTAATGGCAAAACTAATCAACACAAAAATTTACATGAAGACTAATTAGCCGAGAAAGTTATTAACTCCGTGCCAAATATATGCGTTGGCCGCGCCATAATCAGCTATTTAGCGTCCTTTTGACCTCATGAATGCCGCGCGAGGAGGGAGGAGGAAACAGTGGTCCCATTAGCACTAAAAGCGGAATTGACCTAAAATGGTGAAGAGCCGTGACAGGAAAGGAGAAAACAAATTATCACGAGAAGAAAATAGATTAAAGAAAAACTAAATAAAGAAATAAGCAGAAGTTACTTAAAGGAGGGAAAAGGAGACGCCATAAGAATTACAGAACTATAGTGAAACCAAATTGTCGAAGTTCGTTTCGGCGTTGGCTCCCGCTGGGCCATTTCTCCCCTGCTCTGCCACAGATCCCAACACCTATATTTTCCTCTCATATATTTACCTAAAGCTCACATATAGAGAGGAAGAAAAATGTATTGGGACTGTGTAACAAAGCTGAAAGAAGAAAGGACCCGCGGAACTACAGACCCCTCGACATATTTAAAACACAAGAACATAAGAACGTAAGGAGTCTGCAAGATGGAAGACTTATACCTGAAGTGTGTAGAGCCGTGACAGGGGAAAGGGGAGAGAAACAGATTGACTCCCCCACAAAAAAATAAAGCAAATTGTAAAAGGTAAAAGAAAAAGTAGATATAAATGTAAATGGAAAACAGTTACTTAGTTAACATTAAAAAGAGAATTACCGTAAAGTGTGTCAAGCTAGGATAGTGAAAGAGAAATTAATATATTCCAAGAAAAATATATTAGAATAGGAATAAAAGATTAAAAATGAAGACTGGAGGAAAAAGTCACAGGATTAGTATGAAAAACAGATTACCTTAAAGTGTGTCAGGTCGTGATAGGAGAGAGAGATTCCTCAATACAAAAATCTAATTATAAAGGAAAAAAACGTTGGACATAAAACAGATGAAAAAACAAATTAATTTAGCGAGAAGCAAAGTTACCTCGAAGAAAAAATAAGTTAGTATTGGGATGAAACTCATAAAGGAAAAGAATTACATGAAAATATAAAATTACATCAGAAAAACATAATATTCGTTTAAGGATCCAAAAGTACCTGAACAAACATTATACATGAAAAGCAAATTGCCCTCAAAAGAAATATTTATGAAGAGATTATGAAAAAAATGCAGAAATTCTATAAAACAAAATTATGAGGCCTAAAAAAAGAGAATAGAAAACGGACAGAAGTACCTGTGCATTAATTACATACACCTCTCCTCTCTCCTCCTCATCTCCTCCTCCTCCTCCCCTCCTCCTCCTCTCCTCCCCTTCCTCCTCCTCCTCTTCAATTCTTCTTTTCCTTTTCATTTTCCACCCATTCCAATTCACCTCCCTTTCCTCTCCTCCTCCTCCTCCTCCTCCTCTTCACTCCTCTTCCTCCTCCTCTTCCTCTTCCCTCCTAATATTCTCCACCCACTTCACATCACCCTCCTCCTTTTCTTCCTCTTCCTCCTCTTCCTCCTCTTCCTCTACCTCCTCCTCCTCCTCCTCCTCTTCCATCACCACCACTTCCTCCTTATTCCTCTTTCCTTCTTCCAACCCTCCTCTCCTCCTCCTCCTCCTCCTCCTCCTCCTCCTCTTAAATGTTGTACTTGATGTTGCTTAGTGTTGATGGAGCTAAATCAATGTCAGTCAGTCAGTCAGTCAGTCAAGTCAGTCAGTCCCTCATTTTTCCTTTTACCCTTTTGTTGCTCTTGTTATTGTTGTTGTTGTTGTTGTTGTTGTTGTTGTTGTTATTTTCCTTTGTCTTTTCTCTTCTCTTTTGCAGGGAAACCACTCTTTGATGAAGGAGAAATGTGCCCTTCCCTAATGCCGATCTAAAGTAAGGAGGGATTGGAGGGAGCATTGGAACCTCTCTGTGTATAATTCCCTATTGGTTAACTTATTAAGGGGGGCGGTTGAGTCACTCCCCTTCTTGAGTGTTGCGTGGAGTGGGAGTGAAGGAGGAGGAGGAGGGAGAGCGGGAGAGAGGGAGAAAGAGAGGATGAGAGACAGTGACAGGTGAGAGAGGGAGAGATATAAAATTAGAGACAGAGACAGAGAGAGAGAGAGAGAGAGAGAGACAAACAGACACACACACACACACACACACACACACACACACACACACACACACACACACACACACACACACACACACACACACACACACACACAAAAGACATGAGGAAAGCGACAGAAGGACAAACACAATAAACGCGTCAATTAAAATAACAAAAGAAACAGAAAAACAAACAAATAATAAAAAGAAAAAAACAGAAGTGTGGGAGAACAATATCGGAGCAAAACAAAAAAATATAACAATACTAGAGAGAGAGAGAGAGAGTCACTTTCCTCTTAATAATCTAAGCTTATGGAAATCAGCTTTGATTGGATGGGATTTCCTCCTCCTCCTCCTCCTCCTCCTCCTCCTGTTTCCCTTATCACAGCTGTTCTTCGACACCAAAAGTTTGAAGGGTACTCCGTCTGAGTGTGTGTGTGTCTCTGTGTGTGTTTGTGTGTGTGTGTGTGTGTGTGTGTGCAATCTCTCTCTCTCTCTCTCTCTCTCTCTCTCTCTCTCTCTCTCTCTCTCTCTCTCTCTCTCTCTCTCTCTCTCTCTCTCTCTCTCTCTCTCTCTCTTATCTATCTATCTATCTATCTATCTATCTATCTATCTATATATATATATATATATATATATATATATATATATATATATATATATATTTTTCTGCCTTATCTATATTTCTATCAGTATTTTATCTTAATCTCAATCTCCCAATCAATCTCTCTATCTCTATCAAACTATCAGGGAGGGAGTGACCAGCAACACCTTCTCCTCCTCCTCCTGCCTTGCTTTTTCAGGTCGAGGCGCCGCTTGCCAGAGACACAGGTATTTGATAAGCTTAAGTCTTTTTCCTCCCTCAGCCGCTGTGACCGTGTGCCGCCGCCGAGCTCTCTGGCTCATGGTGGTTGCCTTGGCGTAGTGAGTGAACGGATGGGTGGGAAAGAGTGTATGCTTGAGTTTCATATTGGTGAATGCCTGCTACAAGTATTATTATTATTATTTCCACTGTTACTATTATAATTATTATTACTATTACTACTGCTATTATTACGTCTGTATGAATTTTTCAATGCAAGCGATGAATTTTGCAGTGATGTATGATTTATTTTCCGTTTTACAGTGTTGATTATTTGCTGCTACTACTGATGTTTATACTAATACCAAAGCTAGCAATACAACTACTAAAAAGAAAGAAGAAGTAGAAGAAGAAGAAGAATGATAATAATAATAATAATAATAATAATAATAATAATAATAATAATAATAATAATAATAATAATAATAATAATATTAAAATAATAATAATAATAATAATAATAATAATAATAATAATAATAATAATAATAATAATAATAATAATAATAATAATAATAATAATAATAATAATAATAATAATAATAATAATAATAATAATAATAATAATAATAATAATAATAATAATAATAATAATAATAATAATAATAATAATAATAATAATAATAATAATAATAATAATAACAATAATAATAATAATAATAATAATCGTAGCGCTGTCATTATTACTGTTATTTCTACAAGATATATTATCAACTATTTTACAACATCTTATTTTCTTTCAATGATCAGTAGCAATACAAACAGGACCGCTTTTTGCATATATATCTCAGCTGAATTACACAAGCACACACTCACACACACACACACACACACACACACACACACACACACACACACACACACACACACACAGGCCTTGGATAGACAAATTTTTCAGCTTCCAGGCATGACTACTCCTTCGAAAATATATCCTTTAGTACTTTTTTTCCTAGGCGTCTTATATGTTTTATCGACTAAGAGAATCGCTTGCAACAGTATTCTCCAAACTTTGCCTCTGTAGATATATTCCTTAAATCTCTTAGACATTACTCTTTCAAAAAACTGTTATTTATGCTCATTAGTCATATTCATAAGCGTCACGTATGCTTTCTTTACCATAGAATAGCTTGTAATCATATTTTCTTAACTCTTTTGCTTTAGACACTTTACTTTTCTTCTTTGTTTCACTCTTCCATTAACTTTACTTTTTCATTACTCTTTCGAAAAACTGTTATTTATACCCATCAATCATATTCATAAGCGTCACGCATGCTTTGTTTACCATAGAATAGCTTGCAACCATATTTTCTTAACTCTTTTGCTATAGACACTTTACTTTTCTTCTTTGTTTCTCTCTTCCATTAACTATACTTTTTCATTACTCTTTCGAAAAACTGTTATTTATGCTCATTAGTCATATTCATAAGCGTCACGTATGCTTTGTTTACCATAGAATAGCTTGCAACAATATTTTCTTAACTCTTTTGACTCTTAACTCTTCTTAACTCTTCTTTGTCTCTCTCTCTTCCATTAACTTTACTTTTTCATCATTCTTTCTTTAAACTCTGAACCTGACTCTCGTGTAAGGGAGAAGGTCACCGCTTCTTTAGGCTTCCCTTCCCGAGCCAGGTGAGGGTTGAGGTGTCTCGACCAGGACAGGTAATGGCAGCAGGAGCCTTGACCATATACTAACCTTCCTATTAATCTAGTGATAATTGCAGGCATGTTAGAATTAGTTATCAATATTTCCTGTTTCTATCTCGACTTTTATTACTTGTAGATATATTTCAATGCTGATATTATACTTATTTATACGTTACTGCGAATAGTGTAATGTTTGCTGTTCTTATTGATGATGATATTTTCCATCCCCATTATTATTGTCATTATTATCATTATTATTATTACTTCAAAAGCTTTACTTTCATCTCTAGACCTAGCTTTGTGTCTGTCCCTGACCTCTCCCACAATGCCGGGGTGGCCACTCTATCACACTCTATAGGAACCCAATAAAAATGAACTCCCCAACTCGCCTAAATTAACGCAAATGGTCAAATAATCGCAAATTTAGTCAGGGGGTATCGAGGCGTGTGGCGATGATGGCCCGTTCTCTGTGTCTCTCGCCTGATTTACGAGGGCAGACTCGCATAAACCCGTCACCAGCTCATGATCGGTGTGCTGCTAACGCCCTGGGCACGCACACACACACACACACGCATCGGGACTCGCTATTGTGTGTGTGTGTGTGTGTGTGTGTGTGTGTTGCATGCGCCATTCACCATATCCAGACAATGCGAGATAAATGCGGACGGCGGAGCGCATTCAAGTCTGTGCTTCGGGTCGGTCACGTTATCTACACGAATGTTAAGCTTTATCATACATTTTGAATTCCTGTCATTTGAATCCATTGCTATAACATTTACTATGGTTTATTTTGCTTCCGAATTCATGTCTCTGAGCCCGCCGCTATTGCATATACTGTTATTTATTTTGCTCTTGCTTATAACTTTTTCTCGATAAGGATGGGAGCAAGGAATAATATAAGAAAGGAACCACACAACAGAACACCGACCAGAAGCAAGAACTATACGCCAGAGACCACGTAACTCTGACTCCTAAGCGCATTACACAGTTTCCTTTGTCCTCTCTCTGTACCGTCAGACTCTCCCATAGATACCAATTATTCACACACACACACACACACACACACACACACGAACGAATGATATATCCTCACGAGACATTCCTCTTATTCTCTCTGTTCATTTCATTAATTTGCGACGTGACAAAAGATACAAAAAAAAGGACTTTTAACTCTCTCTCTCTCTCTCTCTCTCTCTCTCTCTCTCTCTCTCTCTCTCTCTCTCACTTAAGCAATTAGAAACATGACAAGAGCTGAAAAAAAAAAAATTATGAAGAGAAGAAAAAACAAACACTCACAAACTTTTAGGAGGAGGAGGAGGAGGAGGAGGAGGAGGAGGAGGACACAAACGACACGCAGAAAACGACTTCGTGTTGAGACCAAGTGTGACCTCAAAGGGAAAGACGTGACCTTGAAACGTGCCGGTCACACACACACACACACACACACACACACACACACACACACACACCTTCATGCCTTATCAGTCACTACCTCCTACTCCTCCACCTCCTTCTTCACCTCCACCACCTCCTCCTCCTCCTCATCATCATCATCTGTTTTCCTCTTTTTATTCTCCATCTTTCTGTTTCCTCCAAGCTCTCCCACAAGCACAGTTCCCTCACACTCTGGTCCCCTCCCTCCTGACACACTTACTCCATCGCGCCCTGCAACGCTTCCACAAACATGACATTTTTTTTTCCTCCTCCGCCATACGAGTACAAAGTGAAACGGGGCTCAAACTAACGCGATTGCTAACGCTCTTAACCTAAGCCTCCTAATATCCTATCGCTAACGTCCTAATTAATATCCTAACGCTAACGTCGCGCCTAAAAGAGTGAGACAGACAAGGTACAAGGCTATATGAAAAAGACTTCCTCTCAACGCGATAATACCCGTAAACAGATTTGCTAAGAGGTTAACAGACAAAGCTATATGAAAAACCCTCCCTCTCAACGCGATAATACATGTAAACAGATTAGCTAAGAGGTTAACAGACAAAGCTATATGAAAAACGCTCCCTCTCAACGCGATAATACATGTAAACAGATTAGCTAAGAGGTTAACAAACAAAGCTATATGAAAAACGCTCCCTCTCATCGCGATAACACCCGAAAACAGCTTATTGAAGACAGGAAGGAGAAGGGACAAGGTCGTCAGGCAAACGTTCCCTTGTCAGGTTTTCTTGGCAGGCTATTGACATGGACGCAAAGGAGTGAAGAGTCTTACACAATATCCATCTCACTCATCTCATCTACTCGTAAAAGAGGGAAGAGAAGACACAAGATCTTAATGAAAACGTTCCCTCTGTTGGTTTTCTTGGCGGGCTATTGACAGGGAAGCAAAGAAGTGAAGAGCCTTACACAATATCCATATCACCCATCTCATCTACTCGTAAAAGAGGGAAGAGAAGGCACAAGGTCTTAAGGAAAACGTTCGCTCTGCAGGTTTTCTTGGCCGGCTATTGACAGGGAAGCAAAGAAGTGAAGAGCCTTACACAATATCCATCTCATCCATCTCATCTACTCGTAAAAGAGGGAAGAGAAGGCACAATGTCTTAAAGAAAACGTTCGCTCTGCAGGTTTTCTTGGCCGGCTATTGACAGGGAAGCAAAGAAGTGGATAGTTTTACACAATTTCCACTAGTAATCAGAAAGACGAGAGATATGTTTCATTTTAAGCTTGGTATGCACAGTGAGGAAGAGGACTAATAGGAAGAGTAGAAAATAGCGAAATCAACAAAATAGCAGAAGAGAGGAAGAGAAGGAGAAAAAAGCTTTAAGATCGAAAACTAGAGATAAACTTTTTTTTCTATTCGTTCAAAGCTAAATCAACAAAAAAAAAAACAAGAGAGAAAGAGAAGGAGAAAAATGCTTTAAGATCGAAAACTAGAGATAAACTTTTTTCTATCTGTTCAAAACTAAATCAACAAAAAAAAAGAGAAAGAAGAAAAAAAGCTTTAAGATCGAAAACTAGAGATAAACTTTTTTTCTGTTCGTTCAAAGCTAAATCAACAAAAAAAAAGAGAGAAAGAGAAGGAGAAAAAAGCTTTAAGATCGAAAACTAGAGATAAACTTTTTTTTCTATTCGTTCAAAGCTAAATCAACAAAAAAAAAAGAGAGAAAGAGAAGGAGAAAAATGCTTTAAGATCGAAAACTAGAGATAAACTTTTTTTTCTGTTCGTTCAAAGCTAAATCAACAAAACAAAAACAAAAAAAAGAGAAAAAGAGAAGGAGAAAAAAGCTTTAAGATCGAAAACTAGAGATAAACTTTTTTTTCTGTTCGTTCAAAGCTAAATCAACAAAACAAAAACTAAAAAAAGAGAAAAAGAGAAGGAGAAAAAA
>NC_066554.1:11514047-11521547 GCF_024679095.1 Eriocheir sinensis
GAAAAAAAGAATAGAAATGAAGAAGTAAACGAATCATTGTGCCAAAAAGGACTGTGTTAATAATATGATGATAAGTGTGAAAAGATTTAAACGAAGATACGAAGAATCGAGACTAAAAATTATAGGAAGAAGAGAAGAGAAGAGACTGTGTTAATAGAATGATGAGAAAGGGGATAATGTAAACGAAGAGAGGAATAGAAGAAGAAAAACAAAACAAAACAAAACAAAACAAAACAACAAATGTGATGAAAAGAAAAAAAACAAGTGAAAAATTACAATGAATGAACTAACTAATTTTAAACGAAGAAAAAGAATAGAAGAAGAAAAGTGAAAACAAAACAGAAAACACGACAGAAAACACAATAAAAACAAAAACAATTAAAAAAAAAAATAATGAACCCACTAATTATCACGCCAAAAGGACTGTGTTGATAAAATGATGTTAATTATGTAAACTTAATCAGGTAAAGAAATTAATGTTAGTGAAGAGGAGAATAATTACTGTTAAATTTGTGTATATATATATATATATATATATATATATATATATATATATATATATATATATATATATATATATATATATATATATATATATATATATATATATGCTCAAGGAGATGAAGAGAGGAGGTGAGTGTGTGTGTGTGTGTGTGTGTGTGTGTGTGTGTGTGTGTGTGTGTGTGTGTGTGTGTGTGTGTGTGTGTGTGAGTAAATCATTCAGTATCTAGCGTAACCGTGTACATGAAACTGAAAACAAACACACAAACACACACACACACACACACACACACACACACACACACACACACACACACACACACACACACACACACACACACACACACACACACACACACACACACACACAAGATGATGGATATGGAAGAAGAAAAAGAGTGTATGTACGTTTTGTGATTGACATGTACATACACACACACACACACACACACACACACACACACCTGCACGCAAACAGACTATCAACATCAAATTCACCAGTAGAAGCAAAAGAAAGCATATAACAGCTAACAGTGATAGTAAAAGTAGACACATAACAGGAGACTTAGACATGGTAGTAACAGAAGGTCGTATAGAAGAAGAACAGATACAGCAGGAAACAGAGATGGTCGTAACAGAAGCGGTTATTATAGCAAACATTCTTAAGGTTATATACAAACACATAGAAAGAACCCATCAAGGAGTCCGAGGTATAGCAAATTATTCATCGGTTATATATAAGCAAATACGAATTCTTTAAGACGTACGAGTTATAACTATTCTTAGATGATATATAAACACGAATCCATCAGGGAAGTTATAGCAGAGATTCGTAAGTTATATAGAAATACGAATTCATCAAGACATACAAGTTAGTGGAGATATTCTTAGGTTATATACAAACAGAAACCGAGTTATAGCAAATTTATAGGAGGTTTTTATAGGTTATTTATATACATGTAGAAGGTGATCATAACTGCAACGAAAGTAATGGGTGGAAAGAAAGTGAGAGGGAACGCAAGGAAGAGACAAAAAAGAAAGGAAATGAAGTAATTAGGATGTCGAAAAATAGATGAAAATATACATGCAAACGGAGGAGAAAGCTGAAAGGAAAGGAAGAGAAAATAATCAATAGAAAGAGACTAAAGAAAAAGAAAGAAGGAGGCGAAAATAAAGGAAATGAAGTAATTATAACGTAAGGAAAAAGGGATAAAAATATATACACAGACGACGAAGGGAAGAAAGAAAGAGAGAGGAAGAGAATAAAGGAATAAAGAGACAAGCCATAAAAGATGCAAATGAAGAGAGACGAATAATATGATAAGAACGTAAAAGAAAAGAAACAAATGAAGAGAGGAGGAGAAGAATAACACGAGAAAGAGATGAAACAAAAAAGGTGACAACGAATCATTAAATCACGAAAGGGGAGACAACAGGACACAAAATTAAATTACCAGGAAATTAATAAAGAAAAAGTGATGATTACAAAATGCGATGACAGAGGGAGAAACGATGAATAAGACGATGATGAATATAGGAAAAAAAAAGTAAAAATGATGAATCAAATAAGAATAATTACATGAAAATAACTTACTGTAATACCACAAAACAGTAAAGAGAAAGAAATTAAGAACGGATGGAAATAAGAACGTCAACTAATTAAAAGGACGCATGACCCCCTTAATGACCCACTGACTGCCATTAATAAGGAAGGGAAAGGCGAGAGAAAATACGTAATTGCAGGGAAGGGACGAAATCAAGAGTGGGAAGGAAGGGAGGAACGAGAGAAAACAGTTAGCTGAGACTGAATTAATGTGGCAGAAACTAAGATCTTGGTTGAGGTATTGGAAGGCTAGAATTGAAGCATAAAAAAAGGAGAGGATATAAACATGTCGAGGTACAAGTGAGGAAATAGTTAGCTAAGAGTATGAAGAAGAGAAAGCAATGGAGAATGAACTAGTGCGTCAGAGGCTAAGATATTGGCGTAGATATTGAATGCGATTGGAATTAAAGCATAAAGAAAGGAGAGGAAATAATATAACATGGTATAAGAGAGAAAACAGTTTGCTAATGGAGTGTGGAAGAGAAAGAATGAACTAGTGGATGAAGGACTAAGATATTGGCGAAGCTATTAGAAACCTGGAATTTAAAGCATAAAGAAATAAGACGAAATAAATATGACATGGTATAAGAGAGAAAACAGTTAGCTAATGGTGTGTAGAAGAGAAGCTATGACGAATGAACTAGAGGGTGAAGGACTAAGATATTGGCGAAGCTATTAGAAACCTGGAATTTAAAGCATAAAGAAATAAGACGAAATAAATATAACATGGTATAAGAGAGAAAACAGTTAGCTAATGGAGTGTAGAAGAGAAGCTATGACGAATGAACTAGAGGGTGGGGGACTAAGATATTGGCGAAGCTATTAGAAACCTGGAATTTAAAGCATAAAGAAAGGAGAGGAAATAATATAACATGGTATAAGAGAGAAAACAGTTAGCTAATGGAGTGTAGAAGAGAAGCTATGACGAATGAACTAGAGGGTAGGGGACTAAGATATTGGCGAAGCTATTAGAAACCTGGAATTTAAAGCATAAAGAAATAAGACGAAATAAATATAACATGGTATAAGAGAGAAAACAGTTAGCTAATGGAGTGTAGAAGAGAAGCTATGACGAATGAACTAGAGGGTAGGGGACTAAGATATTGGCGAAGCTATTAGAAACCTGGAATTTAAAGCATAAAGAAATAAGACGAAATAAATATGACATGGTATAAGAGAGAAAAACCAGTTAGCTAATGGAGTATAGAAGAGAAGCTATGAAGAATGAACTAGAGGGTGAAGGACTAAGATATTGGCGAAGCTATTAGAAACCTGGAATTTAAAGCATAAAGAAATAAGACGAAATAAATATAACATGGTATAAGAGAGAAAACAGTTAGCTAATGGTGTGTAGAAGAGAAGCTATGACGAATGAACTAGTGGATGAAGGACTAAGATGTTGGCGAAGCTATTAGAAAGCTGGAATTTAAAGCATAAAGAAATAAGACGAAATAAATATAACATGGTATAAGAGAGAAAACAGTTAGCTAATGGAGTATAGAAGAGAAAGAATGAACTAGAGGGTGGGGGACTAAGATATTGGCGAAGCTATTAGAAACCTGGAATTTAAAGCATAAAGAAAGGAGAGGAAATAATATAACATGGTATAAGAGAGAAAACAGTTTGCTAATGGAGTATAGAAGAGAAAGAATGAACTAGAGGGTGGGGGACTAAGATATTGGCGAAGCTATTAGAAACCTGGAATTTAAAGCATAAAGAAAGGAGAGGAAATAATATAACATGGTATAAGGGAGAGAAACCACTTAGCTAATGGAGTATAGAAGGGACACCAGCTATGAAGAATTAACTATTGTGTCACGAACGAATATAATGGTTAATATATTGGATAAGATTGACTAGGCCTAAGCTAAGATCAAGATACCGATAAGGACTAAAAAATAAAGGAAGACTGAAGTACAAGATGATTAGAAAGTGTTGGAAGGGAGAGGAATTGGTCATGATATACTCTGAATAGAAGTGAATAGTTATAGACTGAATAAATGAAATGTACGGCAAGCATAGATACTGATATGCAATAAAGAGGAGAGTAAAATAACTGACGGAAAATACAAGGGTGATAAAGATACTGATAAGCGAAGTAAGGCAATGAAAGATACTGAAGAGCGATATAAAGATGATAATGATGCAATATATAGAGAGATAATAAAGAAACTAATGGACAATATATATGAACTGGCATCGAAATACAGGAAGAAAAACTAGAAACGAAGGAAGAGGAGTTGAATGTCATGGTATAAAGGGTTAGGATAATAGGGATAGAAATATTAATGGTTTATATTATACTGGCAATCACTGAGAAAGGAAAGAAAGTTGACATTATGAAAGAAGAGTAAAATAAATATGTCACGGTATAGAAAAATAATATAATGAGCAAAACAACACTACTAAAGGATTATAAGTAATAGAAGTGACTAGGAAAGGAAGGAACACATAAATCAATACACAAGGAATGCAGTAGAAAAAAACAGTTATATTATGGAGAAGATTGAAAGTATATGGATAAGGAAGTGATGGTGGTGGTGGTGGTGCTCAAAAATACATAGAAAAAAATTAATTATCTCTCTCTCTCACTTAGGGTCAAAAAGCTTTAAAATCCATCGCCAATACGTTTCACGGTAAGCTGATGATGATGATGATGGTGGTGGTGGTGAAGGTGTATGTTCGTGTGTATGTGTGTTTTTTTATTCTTTTTTTTTTCATATAAGTAAATAGTTGGTAGTGTGTAGCGCGTTGCTTTACTGCTAAGAATACAGGGTCGACGATACACACACTCACTCACACACACACACACACACACACACACACACACACACACACACACACACACACACACACACACACACACACACACACACACACACACTCATGTACTTTTCCTACCAAGATGTGTGGCTCGTAAAAGTCACACACACACACACACACACACACACACACACACACACACACACACACACACACACACACACACACACACACACACACACACACACACACACACACACACACTCCTATTGGTTCGTTCGCCAGCTCAATGTTATAATAATTAAACAATAGTATTAATCATAACACTAATAATAATAGTAATAATAATAATAATAATAATAATAAAAATAATAATGATAATTCTCCTGAGGTTTTTGTGATATTCAAATAGATAATCAAAATATAAGGAAAGGAAAGAATGATGTTGTAAGTGAAAAATAGAAGTGGTGATGGTGGTGGTGATGATAGTGGTGGTGGTGGTGATGGTGTTGAAAGATGAGGGGTGGATCTATTTTCTGCCTGGTGGTGGTGGTGGTGGTGGTGATGGTGTTGAAAGATGAGGGGTGGATCTATTTTCTGCCTGGTGGTGGTGGTGGTGGTGATGAAGGAGGAGGAGGAGAAGAAGGAAGAGGAGGAAAAGGATGAGAGTGAGGGAATGGAAAAGGAAGAAGAGGAAGGGGAAGGAGGATTAGGAGGAGGAGGAGGAGGGGGAGAAAGAGGAGAAGGAGGAGAAAGAAAATAAGAAAGAGAAGAAGAAGGAAGGTGAAGAGGAGGAAAAAGAGGAAAAGAACGAGAAGAAGGGAGAGAAAGAGAAGAAGGAGAAGGAAGGAGAAGAAGGAAAAAAAGGAGAAATAAAAGAAAGAAGAGAAGGAGAAAACGAAGGAGGAGAAGAAAGAGAAAGAGAGGAGAAGGAGAGAAGGGAGGAAGGGTAAGGCGGTGTTGATGGGTCCGGGCGTGGTGTTGATGGGTGGCGGTGTTGAGGGGCGGTGGTGCTGGTGGTGTGTCTCCCCAGGTGGTGACTAGAAGGTTACTATCAACACCCCGGACGCTCCCAGCTCCTCCCCACACCCCTCCCCCCACTCCCCCCCCTCACACCCATTCTTCCCTTCCTTCTTCCTTCCCTCCCTCATCTTCTTTTTCCTCCTCCTCCACCTCTTATCTTCCCTTCTTCATCTTTTTTTTCCTTCTTCCTTTCCTTTTCTTAATCTTTTCTCTCCTTTTCTTCCTCCTCCTTCTCTATCTTCTTATCTCTCTCTCTATCTTACTCTTCCTCTTCTTCCATCTCTCCCTCCATCTCTCCTCTTCTCCATATCTTCTTCTTCTTCCTCGTCCTCCTCCTCCTCCTCCTCCTCTTTCTTCTCTTTCTCTTTGTTCTCCTCTCCTCCTCCTCCTTCTCTCCTCCTCCACTTCTTACCTCCTTCCCTTTCTCCTCTTCCTTCCTTTCCTTTCCTCCTCCTCCTCCTCCTCCTCCTCCTCCCTCCTCACTTTCTTTTCTCTCTCTTTCTCTCCACTTTCTCCTCTTCCTTCTCCTCTCCTTCCTCCTTCATCTTCTTCTCCTTTCTCATACCAACACTATCTCCTCCTCCTCCATCTCCTTTTCCTCCTCCTTTTCCCTCTTCATCTCCCCCCATCTCCACGCTCCCTCCTCCTCCTCCTTCTCTTCCTCCTCCTCCATATAGTCCTCCTCCCCGTCTCTCCCTTCCTCCCTTTTATCCACTGTCTTCCTCTCCCTTTTTCATTGTTCCTCCTCCTCCTCTCTTCCTCTCCCCTTCTCAGCCTGTCTCTCTTCGTCCTCAGAATTATCTTCCCTTTCTTTCTATCTGTTCTTGTCTCACCCCCTCCCTTCATCTGCTCTTCACTTCTTCCCCTTCCATCTTGTTCTCCTTCCTTCCCCTCGCCTCCTCTCCCGTCTCCATACACTCCCCACGTAGACAGTCTCAAGGCAACAGGTACAGACAGACAAGACGTACAGGTAGAAAGAGTTATAGAGGTGGAGAGAGGTACTTAAGAAGAGAGGTATGGAGGTAGAGAAAGGTATGGAGGGAGAGAAATTAAGAGAGGTAGAGAGAGGTAGAGAGACTGGAGGATAAGGAAGAAATAAAAGAAATGAATGGAGGTAGAGAGAAGAATACAGAAGTTGATATACAGACAGGTAGAGAGATAACAAGGTAGAGACAGACTTACAGGTAGAGAGGTAGATATACAGGTAGAGAGAGAGAGGGGGGGAAAGGAAAGATAGAAGAAGAGAATGGAGGTAGAATGAAGAATACATGACTAGATACAGGTAGATAGAGAGATAACCAGGTAAAGACAGACTTACAGGTAGAGAGGTAGATATACAGGTAGAGAGACAAATCCAGGAAAAAGAAAGGTAGAGAGACGAACAGAGGTAGAAAGAAGTATACAGAAAGAGATATACAGGTAAGGTAGAGAGATAACCAGGTAGAGACATACATACAGGCAGAGAGAGGTAGATTTACAGGTGGAGAGAGAAAGACAGGAAGAGATACAGTGAAGGAAAAGGAGAGGTAAGATAGAGGAATACAGAAAAAGATTTATAGGTAGAGAGATAACCAGGTAGAGAGGTCGATATACAGGTAGAGAGGTAGATT
>NC_066554.1:11526547-11546547 GCF_024679095.1 Eriocheir sinensis
GGGGAGGGAGGAGAGGAGAGAGAGAGGGTAAAGGGAGAGGGAGAGAGGGAGAGGGAGAGAGAGAGAGAGAGAGAGAGAGAGAGAGAGAGAGAGAGAGAGAGAGAGAGAGAGAGAGAGAGAGAGAGAGAGAGAGAGAGAGAGAGAGAGAGAGAGAGAGAGAGAGAGAGAGAGAGAGAGAGAGAGAGAGAGAGAGAGAGAGAGAGAGAGAGGGATGTGGGTGGGTGTGTGTGTGTGTGTGTGTGTGTGTGTGTTTATAGGAAAGGGTCAATGGAAAACGATATCTTCTGAGGAAAGGGAAAACTATGATAAAAACAGCACGAAAAAGGTAGGTAAGTAAGTAGGCATATATTGGTAAGTGGTGGTAGTAGTAGTAGTAGTAGTAGTAGTGGTAGTAGTGACCGTATAACATTAAATTTATCAGTATTTTTCTAAGAATCATATATGGTCACACTACTAACCTTATCAATACCACAAGGAGCAGCGAGTAGCGGGCTTTTTTTTATTATTATTTCCTTTTTTGTGTGCCCTTGAGCTGTCTCCTTTGATGTAAAAAAAAAAAAAAAAAAAAAAAAAAAAAACACTTCCTCATCTTCGACATGCCCTTATATATCACTACTGCCTACCACGCGACCCTTGGGAAGAACAGACTAACACAAAGGTCGGTATTATGACACTTTTGCTTCTCACATCAAGTATTTCTAGAGGTCCAAGGGGAGAGCAATCGGGTTCTAATGAGTGTTTCTTTAGACTCATGCTACTGAAGAAGGGTCATACTACCACCAGGGTCATAAAACTACTACTACTGGAAATGCCCTAAACTGATACGAAAGTCTTGTCAAATAAGTGATCAATCGGAATCTAATGAATGTTTCTTTAGACTCATGCTACTGAAGAAGGGTCATACTACCACCAGGGTCATAAAACTACTACTACTGGAAATGCCCTAAACTGATACGAAAGTCTTGTCAAATAAGTGATCAATCGGAATCTAATGAATGTTTCTTTAGACTCATGCTACTGAAGAAGGGTCAAACTACCACCAGGGTCATAAAACTACTACTGGAAATGCCCAAAATTGATACGAAAGCCTTGTCAAATATGTGATCAATCGGAATCTAATGAGTGTTTCTTTAGACTCATGCTACTGAAGAAGGGTCAAACTACCACCAGGGTCATAAAACTACTACTACTGGAAATGCCCTGAACTCATACGAAAGCCTTGTCAAATAAGTGATCAATCGGGTTCTAATGAGTGTTTCTTTAGACTCATGGTACTGAAGAAGGGTCAAACTACCACCAGGGTCATAAAACTGCTACTGGAAATGCCCTAAACTCATACGAAAGCCTTGTCAAATAAGTGATCAATCAGGTTCTAATGAGTGTTTCTTTAGACTCATGGTACTGAAGAAGGGTCAAACTACCACCAGGGTCATAAAACTGCTACTGGAAATGCCCTAAACTCATACGAAAGCCTTGTCAAATAAGTGATCAATCAGGTTCTAATGAGTGTTTCTTTAGACTCATGGTACTGAAGAAGGGTCATACTACCACCAGGGTCTTAAAACTACTACTGGAAATGCCCTAAACTGATACGAAAGTCTTGTCAAATAAGTGATCAATCAGGTTCTAATGAATGTTTCTTTAGACTCATGGTACTGAAGAAGGGTCAAACTACCACCAGGGTCATAAAACTGCTACTGGAAATGCCCAAAATTGATACGAAAGCCTTGTCAAATAAGCGATCAATCAGGTTCTAATGAATGTTTCTTTAGACTCATGCTACTGAAGAAGGGTCAAACTACCACCAGGGTCATAAAACTGCTACTGGAAATGCCCAAAATTGATACGAAAGCCTTGTCAAATAAGTGATCAATCGGAATCTAATGAGTGTTTCTTTAGACTCATGCTACTGAAGAAGGGTCAAACTACCACCAGGGTCATAAAACTACTACTACTGGAAATGCCCTAAACTCATACGAAAGCCTTGTCAAATATGTGATCAATCAGGTTCTAATAAGTGTTTCTTTAGACTCATGCTACTGAAGAAGGCTCATACTACCACCAGGGTCATGAAACTACTACTACTGGAAATGCCCTAAACTCATACGAAAGCCTTGTCAAATATGTGAACTTGGGCGACGAAATCTTTTAAAACACGACCCAATGAAGAGAGAAATATTACAAGAAAACTCCCTCTCGTCTCCTCTATTCCCCTCCCATGTTTCCATAAAGCACCTACTGTCTGTCACACCCAATGAGGAGACAAATATTACAAGAAAAATCCCTCTCGTCTCCTCTATTCCCCTTCCATCATTCCCTAAAAGCACCTCCTGTCTGACATAACCTCACTTTTGTTGACTCCCATAGCCGAGACGAGTGGGCAGAGAGAACAAAAGAGAGGAAGAAACAAGAAAAGGGAAAAATAAATCGTATTATATCCTCAGACTTCCTCTCTGTGTCTCTCCTCTCTCTCCCTTACCATCTGTCGCTGTGTCATGGCAAGTGTTCATCTCCCCGCCAAGACTACTATGGAAAGCACAGCACAAGAAATGAAGAAGAATTGAACAAGAAGGAAAAATATATGATTCAACCCATCCGACTTCCTCTCTCTCTTCCTCCTTCACATACACGCACACACGCACACACACACACACACACATCTTCCTGTCCACCGCCTGTCTAACTCCTGTCTTTCTTTTCTCCTGTCTGTTTGTCTGTCTGGATGAATGAAAGTATGCACACAGGAGTATATAAACATGGACCTCACGAGACCACCAACACTCTAACCTAATCTAACTTTCGCCAGAAGTCCTCGAGAGAGAGGGGGAAAAATGGAAGGGTGGAGGAAGGGTGGAAGGAGAGAGAGAGAGAGAGAGAGAGAGAGAGAGAGAGAGAGAGAGAGAGAGAGAGAGAGAGAGAGAGAGAGAGAGAGAGAGAGAGAGAGAGAGAGAGAGAGAGAGAGAGAGAGAGAGAGAGAGAGAGAGAGAGAGAGAGAGAGAGAAGGAAGGAAGTGAGGAAGGAAAGAAACATGGAAACATGGAAACATGGAAATGCAGGCAACAGAAAGCCTATTGGCTCATTACGAGGTCGCTCGCTTGGGTGATTTAATCTGCTCGACAGCCACTTTGGGCTTGGTGAGCAGATGAAAGCACCTCGATATTGAGGAGCAGATGGAAGCCCCTCGTTATTCAGTTTACTCCTGACGCAGCGAAATGACGGTCGATTCTATATTTGAAGGAGTTGATGGTATTCGCATTTACTACTTCTGAGGGAAGATTGTTCCAGTGGCGGATGACTCGGTTTGAAAAGAAACTCCTTCCAATGTCTGTGTTACATCGACTCGACTGAATGGGTAAACCGTTATTTCTAGTTCTTGAGTTGGTTTGCAGTTCAAAGAATTCGGAGTAATCGACGTTATTGAACTTTTTTAGATACTTGAAGACTTGAATCATATCCCCTCGTAGGCGTCTTTTCTCCAATGTAAAGAGATTGAGTCGCTTGAGTCGTTCCTCGTACGGTTGAGCCCTGAAGGTTGGAATCATCTTTGCGGCGCGTCGCTGAATCCTTTCCAGTAGAGCAATGTCCTTTCTGTAATTGGGAGACCAGAACTGCACTGCATACTCGAGGTGCGGTCTTACCATGGAATTATACAAGGATAGCATCACGTCTGGTGTTTTACACTCGAAGTTCCTCGCTATGAACCCGAGCATAATGTTGGCCTTGTTGTATGCTTTTTTACAGTGATTCGCGTGCTTCAGGTCACTGCTGATAGTGACTCCAAGATCCTTTTCCTCCTGCATCGCTTGCAGAGGTCTCCCATTCATGATGTATGTATGGTTACTATTTTGGGACCCAATGTGCATGACTTTGCATTTGTCAACATTAAAAGACATTTGCCATTTTTCCGACCATTCGATAATGTGATTGAGGTCTTTCTGAATGATTTCGCAGTCGGTCTTTGTGAGGGCATCTCCACCCACCTTGGTGTCATCTGCAAATTTCGATATTGTGGATTTCAGTCCTGATTCTAGGTCATTGATATATATGATAAAGTGGATGGGTCCCAGCACTGACCCCTGAGGCACTCCACTAGTGACTGGAAGACAATCGGAAGGCTGTCCGTTGAGCAGTACTCGTTGTTTTCTGTCGGTGAGCCAATCTCTTATCCACGCGATCAGATTGGCTCCGATGCCCGCTGAGTGCAGTTTCTTAAGGAGTCGCTCGTGCGGTACCTTGTCGAAGGCTTTCTGAAAGTCCAGGTATATAACATCACTGGGGAGGAAGAAAAGAAAGAAAGGAAAAAGAAAGAAGGAAGGAAAATAGAACGAAAAGCGAAATGGAAGAGGCATGGGAATAGGAAAAGAAGAAAGAAGGAAGGAAAGAAAGAAGAAAAATAAAGATAACGAAAGAGAGAATAAGGGAGAATGAGAAAAGAAAAACAGGAAAGAAGGAAAAAGGTAAAGCAAGGTAAGAAAAAAGGAAAGAAAGAATAGAAATGAAGACACACACAGAGAGAGAGAGAGAGAGAGAGAGAGAGAGATAGAGAGAGAGAGAGAGAGAGAGAGAGAGAGAGAGAGAGAGAGAGAGAGAGAGAGAGAGAGAGAGAGAGAGAAAAACTTGCCACTCAGGACAAGCTCTTGGGAGGAAACTGTCATGTAGAACACCCGACTCACATTTTCTCACAGCCCTGGAGAGAGAGAGAGAGAGAGAGAGAGAGAGAGAGAGAGAGAGAGAGAGAGAGAGAGAGAGTGTGGATCAGTGATGCTGTGTGGGGGAGAAGGTAAGGAGAGAGAGGAGGAAAGAGAAGAGGAGGGGAGAGGAGGAGGGGAAGAGAGGGAAGTTGAGGGGAAGAGAAGAAGGAAGAAGCAAAAGATGACAAACAGGGAAGAGGAAAGAGAGAGAGAGAGAGAGAGAGAGAGAGAGAGAGAGAGAGAGAGAGAGAGAGAGAGAGAGAGAGAGAGGAACAGGAGAAAAGCTAAGTAAAAGGAAGATAATGGTTAAGTATAGGAGAGAAAAGAAGTTAAGGATTTAGGGGCAGGTGAAGCAAGAAGAGGTGGTGGGGGGTCAACTACTTGTTACTTCAACGATTTTGTTATTTCAACGTATTTTAGTTAGTTAAGCAATAAAGGAACACGCACAATAGATGCCATAATCCTAATATAAGACCAAGTAATATATCTGGTTCATCCCGAGAGAGAAGTCACGAGAGGCAGTGGGGAGGATGGTGAGAGGAAGGGAGGGAAGGAGGAGGAAGGAGGGATGGGGAGGAAGGAGATAAGGAGGAGAGAGGGAGGAAGTAGGGAAGGAGGAGGAAGAGGGGAAGAGAAGGAGGATGGTAAGTGAGGAAGGAGGAGGAAGGCGGAGAAAGGGGGGAGGGAAGAGATGGGGGAGGGAAGGAGGCGAGGGAAAGAGGGAGGAGGGAAGAGATGGGAGGAGGGAAAAGAAGGGAGGAGCGGGAGAGGGAAGGAGGATGGTAAGAGGAGGAGGGAAGAAGGAGGAAGGCGTAAGAAAGAGGGAAGGAGATGAGAGAGGAGAGAGGGAGGGAAGGAGGCGAGGGAGGAAAGGAGGGAAGGAGGAACGAGGAGGAGGGAGGAGGGGAGAGAAGGGAGGAGGCGAGGGAGGGAGGAGGGGAGGAGGAAGATGAAGGAGTCGGCGGGAGGGACAAGGAAGAGCAGTGAGCCAGCAAGTAGACATTGTTATTTAATAGAAATCGCATGAACTGAGTGTACTTCTAAAATTGCCCTATCACCCTTCCTTTCTCTCCCATATCTTGTACCTATCTGGCTGAGCGTCATATCCCTACAATTTAATTCTTCACCTTTCCGTCGAATCTAGTAAAGAGAGAATGACAAGAGAATAGAATCTGAACGCGAATAAAGGAAAATAACACACGATTACAACCTTGAGACTCCCTACCCACACATACATTTTTTTTATCTACCATATCCGCCTTGTATAAGCTTTCACCTCCCAGCCGAACTCAGCAAAAGGAGGAAAACATGGAGATGAACGCGAGGAAAGGAAACTAGCATCGGGTGACCTTGATCATAACGAGCTTGTTTCAATTAGTGTGTTCCTGTAGCCCAGTCTTCCCTGCTCGAACCTCACAGACTAACACTCGAGCATTTATATCCAGGGTAGCGACGGGGTTGAAAAGACAGAGGAGAAGGGACCTGAACGCGGGGGAAGGAAAATAACATACGGGTAACCTTGATCCTAACGAGCTTGTTCTTGTTGCCCTCTCCCGCGGCCCTCCTTGCTCGAACCTGACACGCTAACACTTTCTCACCTTGACTGTAGTGACGGGGCCGCCCTCACCCTCCCGACGACAGCTACAGGAGTCAGGATACACACACACACACACGCGCGCACGCAAAGTCAGTCACCTCCGCCGGGCACAAACACACGCAACGCCACAGACATATATATATAGACAGACACCACCCAGAATTATCTTTTTTGTCGAGATTAATAATTACTCTTGTTGATGCGTTGATGAGTGAGTTGGTGAGTATTCATGATTGATTTCTTAGAGTGGAGGGTTAAAACAACTCAGACACTGTTTACCCATAATCTCCACTCTGTTTTGTCGAGACGAATTATTACTGGCGTGAGAAACTGCGCGTGGTCTTGGTGCACATCTCCGTAGCACTGACCCTTGAGACTGTAGTTAATAAGAGACAATTAAGAGGGATATAAACGAGCTTTGGGCTTTGGGAGGTTATAATGCAAGAAATAACGGATGGACGCCGAGAGTAAGGACGGGACAGAGCGAGGCATTATGGGTAAAACAGAAGAGCATCGGTCACGTGATAGTTTGTTTACATTTCAAATTCGCGAGTGTCGTCTGCTGGAGAGGACGTGTTGGTGTGTGGCTCTCTGCGTGTGCGTTTGCGTGTGTGTGCCCGGCGTTTTGAGTGCGCGTGTGCTCCCGGCGGTGGTGTCTGGCGTTGCGTGCGTGTGTCCGGCGGTGTCCTGTGTCCTGTGCTCGTTATGTGTGTCCGGTGATGCCCTGTGTTCAGTGTGCGTGCCCGGCTTTTTGCGTGTGTGCGTGTGTACTCTCGGTGGTAGTGTCGTGTTGCGTGTGTGTGTCCGGCGGTGTCCTGTGTCCGGCGATGTCCTGTGTCCTGTGTCCGGCGTTTTGCGTGTGCGTGTGTTCCCGGCGGTGTCAGGCGTTGCGTATGTGTCCAGCGGTGTCCTGTGTCCTGTAATGTGAGTGAGGTTGTGTGTGTGTGTCCGGCGGTGTCTGGCGTTGAGTGTGTGTGTCCAGCGGTGTTCTGTGTCCTGTAATGTGAGTGATGTTGTGCGTGTGTTTGCGGCGGTGTCTGGCGTTGCGTGTGTGTGTCCAGCGGTGTCCTGTGTCCTGTAATGTGAGTTAAGGTGTGTGTGTCCAGCGGTGTCCTGTGTCCTGTAATGAGTGAAGGTGCGTGTGTTTCCGGCGGTGTCTGGCGTTGAGTGTGTGTCCAGCGGTGTCCTGTGTCCTGTAATGTGAGTGAAGGTGTGCGTGTGTTCCCGGCGGTGTCAGGCGTTGCGTATGTGTCCAGCGGTGTCCTGTGTCCTGTAATGTGAGTGTGGTGGTGTGTGTGTCCGGCGGTGTCTGGCGTTGAGTGTGTGTCCAGCGGTGTCCTGTGTCCTGTAATGAGTGAAGGTGGGCGTGTGTTTCGGCGGTATCTGGCGTTGCGTGTGTGTGTCCAGCGGTGTCCTGTGTGCTGTAATGTGAGTGAAGGTGTGCGTGTGTTTCCGGCGGTGTCAGGCGTTGCGTGTGTGTGTGTCCAGCGGTGTCTTGTGTCCTGTAATGTGAGTGAAGGTGTGCGTGTGTTTCCGGCGGTGTCTGGCGTTGCGTGTGTGTCCAGCGGTGTCCTGTGTCCTGTAATGTGAGTGAAGGTGTGTGTGTGTTTCCGGCGGAGTCTGGCGTTGCGTGTGTGTGTCCAGCGGTGTCCTGTGTCCTGTAATGTGAGTGAAGGTGTGTGTGTGTTTCCGGCGGTGTCAGGCGTTGCGTATGTGTCCAGCGGTGTCCTGTGTCCTGTGATGTGAGTGGGCGTGTGCGTGTGTGCCCGGCGGCGTCCTGTGTCATGTGCAAAGTGTGTGTCTTGCAGCGGTCGTCAGGAGGGTGGAGGCGGCCCCGGCACTGCGCTGAAGGTAAGTGTCAGTGAGTTAGTGTTTTAGCAGGGAGGCCCGAGGCACCATCTCTCGGGACAGAATATCAACTTGCCCGAGGGATTTTAGACGTCTGTTGAGCATATTTGATCACTCTTTTGTGTGTTACTGACCATTCTGTATATATCTATCCGTCTGTAATTAAATATATCTCTCTGCCTATCTATCCATGTGTGTGTGACTAAAAGAAAAACATTAATTATACAGGAAACATATATCAACTTGCCCGAGGGAATTCAGACACATATTGAGCATATATATTGATCACTCTTTTGTGTTACTGACCATTCTGTATATATCTATCCGTTTGTAATTAAATATATCTCTCTGCCTATCTCTCCATGTGAATGTGACTAAAAGAAAAACATTAATTATACTGGAAACATATATCAACTAGCCCGAGGATGTGTGGACGCCTCTTGAGCTTAAAATGATCATTCTTTTGTGTGTGTTACCTGATGACTTATTAATGTCCCGACGAACAGCTAAAAATTATGTAAAAGTACGTTTATATCTTTTTTTTCTGTAACATTGTAACATCCTTAAATTCATATTTTCTGCGATTGTAACATCCCAAAAATGATTCTTGATATTTCTTATGACCAGGTCCTACAACAGCTACTGAGACAAGTGTGAGTGCGTGTGTGTGTGTATGTGTGTGTGTGTGTGTGTGTGTGTGTGTGTGTGTGTGTCTCAAAATAAAACAAAATCATTGAATTTACAGGAACGAAATATCAATTGAAAAACAAACAAATAACTTCAATTCTCTTTCTCTTGCTCTCTCTGTTTGTATATCTGTCTATCTATCTGTCTGTAATTAAATTTATCTATATGTCTATCTACGTGTGTGTGTGTGTGTGTGTGTGTGTGTGTGTGGCTGAAACGAAAAACATTAATCTAACATGAAACAAACATCAAATTGGAGCCAAGCAAACAACCATTATATTCGCTTTCTCTTTATCTAGCTATCTCTCTATCTATCTGTATGTCTGTCTATCTATCTGTCTGTGTCTATCTATTTATCTATCTGTCTGTCTACCTATCTATCTATCTATATCTCTTTTCTACCTTAGAAGAACTTAAAAAGATAACAGTAATAATGATAAGATAAAGAGGAAGAAGAACAAAAACAAGAAGAACAAGAACGGGAACAAGACCAAAAACAAGAAAAAGAAGAAGACAAAGAAGAGGAAGAAGAAGAAAAAGAAGAGAAAGAAGAAGAAGAAGAACAAGAACACGAAGGAGAAGAAGGACAAGAAGAAGAAGAAGAAGAAGAAGAAGAAGGAGAAAAAAAAAAAAAGAAGAAAACGAAGATGATTTTTTTTTCTTGTCCCTGAAGTCAAAGTGGGTTAATTGCTGCCCTGGGTGATGCTGTTTTTTTTTCTTCTTTTTCTTCTTATTTTCCTCATAAGTGGGAAGAAAATATATATGCACAGGACACATGCTACCGATTTGTCTACTTATTTATCCATTGCTTTTTATTCAGCTTTTTTTTTTCCTTTCCCTTCCTCCACTTTCCTTGCTTTTCCTTAATTTTCTACTTTTCCTTTCTTTCTCTTTGCTATATTTTCCATTTTTCTTACCGGAGCTGTCTTGCATAGGCCTACTGGGTTCATGCAGACTTCTTTTCCTTTCTTTCCTTACTTTTCCTTTCTTCGACTTTTCTTCCTTTCCCTTCCTTTTCCCTTCCATTCATGTCTTTCCCTTATTTTCCCTTCACTCCCTGTTCTGTCCTTTCCTTTACTTTCCTTTCTTTTCCTTTCCTTTCCTTCCTCCTCCCTTTTTCTTTACCTCCTTCCTTCCTCCATTTCCTCCTTCCTTCCTTCCTTTCCTTCCTCCTCCTTCCTTCCTCTGCACTCCGCCCACCTGAGCCACTTTACACCTGGCTCCTCCTCCTCCTCCTCCTCCTCCTCCCTCCTCTTATTCCATTTTATCTATTCATTTTATCTTCGCATCTTCTCGTATCCTAATCTCTCCTCCTCCTCCTCCTCCTCGCCATTCTCCTTCACCTTGTTTTCACTTTTCCTCATCCTCCATCTTCCTCCTCCTCCTCCTCCTCCCGAAGGCCTGAGCAAGCAACACAAGCACCTCACTCAAGTGTTTCATGAAGATGCCTCAAGGGTCCGGTGGGGGAGGGAGGAGGAAGAGGAGGAGGAAGAAGAAGGAGGAAAGAAGGAGGAGGAAGATAATAGGAGGAAAGACCAAGAAGAGAGGAGAAAAGAAGGAAGGAGGAGGGGAGGAAGAGAGAGAGAGAGAGAGAGAGAGAGAGAGAGAGAGAGAGAGAGAGAGAGAGAGAGAGAGAGAGAGAGAGAGAGAGAGAGAGAGAGAGAGAGAGAGAGAGAGAGAGAGAGAGAGAGAGAGAGAGAAAGGAAAACCAGGGAAGGAGAGGAAAAGTGAGGAGGAAAAAGAGGAGGAACGAAAGGAGGGGAAAAGGAGACGAAGAGAAAAAAAGGACATGGAGGAGAGAGATGGAAGAAAATGGAAAGGAGAGAGAAGAAGAACGAGGCGAAGAAGAAAAAGAAATGAGATGACAAAGAGTAAAGAAGGAGGAGAAGGAAGGAGAAAGAAAAGAAGGAAGGAGATGAGGAAGAAGAAAGAGGAAGAAAGAAAGACGATGATGAGAAAGAAAGAAGGAAGGAAGGAAGGAGGAACAAAGAGGAGGAAGGGAAATGAAAGGTAAAATAAGAATGGAAAATAAAGAAGAGGAAAAATAAAGGAGAATAAGAGGAAAGAAAACAAGAAAAAAAAGAGTAGAAGAGAGAAGAAAGGAAGAAGGAAAGGAAGAAGAAGGAAGAAGAAGAAGGAGGAGAAGGAGGAGGAGGTTCATGAGACGAGTTCTTATGTAATATTTTCCGCGCTGAAAGAGTAACAGAAGAGACATTTTGGAGGCATTGTTACGAAAAGAGGAGGAGGAGGAGGAAGAAGAGGAAGAGAAGGAGATGAAGGAGAAATTGAGTATAAGAGGAAGGAAGAGGAGGAGGAGAAGGAGGAGGAAGAAGAAGAGGAAGAGAAGGAGAAGAAAGAAGAGCATTGAATATAGGCGGAAAATCATCTTATGGAGGGGAAAGGAGAAGGAGGAGAAGGAGAGGGAGGAAGAAGAGAAAGAGGAGGAAACCATAGATTAAAACGAGAACAAGAAGAAAGGAAAACGTAGAGAAAGAGAAAAGAAAAGAGAGAGAGAAAAAAAAGTAGAGAGAGAGAGAGGAAAAAACACCACGAAATATTAAAACAACAACAAACACAGACTTACTTTCTCCTGCCGCCTACTCCTCATAAAAAAAAAAAAAAAAGGCTTATCTCAAAATACCTCCGGGGTGTGTGCGGGGTGGTGAGGAAGGGGAGAGGGAGAGACTTGGGAAGGATGGAAGGAAGGAGAGACAATGAAGGAAGGAGATTGGAGTGAAGGGAAGGAAGGGAAGAAAAGGCAGGGAAAGGAAAGGGAAAAAAAAGAAGGGAAAGAAATAGTAAATAAATATGGGAGGAGGAGGATAAAAAGAAGAAGGAATTGGAAGATGAAGGGGGAGGAGGTGAAGGAAGCGGAGGAGGAGGGGAAGAACGAAGCGGGGAGAGAGTGGCGGGGGAAGGAAGAGGAGAAAGGGAAGAATAGGAGGAGGAAGAGGAAGAGGAGGAGGAGAAGAACGAAGGGGAGGAGCGACGGGGAAGGAAGAGGAGAAAGGGAAGAATAGGAGAAAGGAAGAGGAAGAGGAGGAGGAGGAGAAGAAAGAAGCAGGGAGGGAGTGGCGGGGGAAGGAAGAGGAGAAAGGGAAGAATAGGAAGAGGAAAAGGAGGAAAAGGAGGAAGCGTGGAGGGCTTTAGATGAACCACACCTTCCCGTATTGCCATCCCCAGCCCATACATAGGTTACAATTTCAATATCTGTGTTTCTGTGCTCTAAAACAATATCCCGGCAATGCTTTGAAAATGACGCACTAAATAAAGCTGGCTATAGGCTGCCGTGTGGGGGTTATTGGAGCCACGAATCGAGCTGTTGGGCGTAGCAGTGATTTGGGTGGTAGGATGGACAAGGTACGATAACTCATGTCCCAATATATAGATGGATAGATAGGGAGATAGATAGATAAATAGATAGACTGATGAGAGACGCTTTCTCTAGGTTCCTTCCTCTCTTTTTTTCTCCATTCTCCGTCTCTCCTTCCTTCTTTCATTCTTTTTTTCCTATAATACTATCTTATCTTCATTGTTTCCTTCCTCTTTTCTTTTCCTTCTTCTTCTTCTCCTTCACCTTCCCTGTCCTTCCATCCTGTTTCTTTCCTTCATATTTCTCAACTCCTTCCCTTCTTTGTCTCATTAGAATAGAGATAGATAGATAGATACATAGATAGATACACATATAGATAGACAGTTAGATATAGATAGATTAATAGATGGATGTATATAGATAGATAGATGGTAGATAGATAGATAGAAAGTCACCAGGACCCTCTATAGTAGCAGCAGTAGTAGTAGTAGTAGTAGTAGTAGTAGCTGTAGCAGTATTTACATTTACCATTTAACACAAGAAGACCGATCAACAGAAGCTTTTTCCGCAAGAGTCCCATCGAATAGCTATCAACTATCCATTGCCTACAATATAGACAGTGGTTACGGGCGGATGTTACTGAGGCAGTGACGCGCAAAAATCTACGGACGCAGCCAACCGCATTTACATTACTCGAAGCTCACCCTTTCGGCGCCCAAACATGCATATTTGACAAGGCTTTCGTAGGGTAGTCTGACCCTTCTTCTGCACCGTGAACCTAAAACAACACTCATTAGAACCCAATTGTTTCACCTTTAGCCTTTGAAACTTATGATGTGGGGAGTTTGGGCATTTCCAGGGGGAGTTTAATGACACTGGTGGTAGTCTGACACTTCTTCTGCACCGTGAACCTAAAACAACAATAATTAGAAACCACTTGCTATCCATTTTAGCTTTTTGAAACTGATGATATGGAGGAGAAGGAAGCATTTGCAGGGGTAGTTTAATGACCCTGGTGGTAGTCTGACCTTCTTCTGCACTGTGAACCTAAAGCAACACTCATTAGAATCCGATTGTTCTACGTTTTAGCCTTTGGAAACTGTTGATGTGGGAGGAGAAGGAGGCATTTGCAGGGGTAGCTTAATGACCCTGGTGGCTGTGTGACCCTTTCCTTTTTTTCCATTTAATTCAATTCATAGTTTTTGGTTTTTGTCTCCCTCCCTTCCTATTACACCTGCTTTTGGCATCTACGGTTTATCTTTCCTTTCTTTCTTGCTTTCTTTCTTATCCTTCTCTACGGTTTTTTTTTCATTTTTTCTCCTTTTTTTCATTTTCTTAATTTGATAGTTTTTGTCTCCTTCTCCTGTCCAATTACATTCAATTTGGCCCTTACGATTTCCTTTTTCTTCCTTTCTTTTTTCTTCTGGTTATAAATAAAACTCTTCCTAGCCCTTTCTTCTTTCTTCCCTTTCCTCAAAGACATTTCTATGGCAATCTTTTTTTTTTCCTGTTACTTATTTATTCGTTTTATTCTTCCTTTTTTCTCTGTTATAACAAAACTCTTCCGAACCCTTTCTTTCCTTCCCTTCCCTCAAAGACATTCTCCATACGGCAATCTTGTTTCATTCTGTTGTTGTTTTTTCCTTCGTTCTCTCATAGTGACATTATTACAATACACAATTTTCACCGCTGTCTTTTTGTGTGTTTTTGTTTTTGTCTTTTCGTTCTTCTCAAATGACATCACGGTAATGGTCTCTCTCTCTCTCTCTCACAAACGGTTTTTTTTTCTCTCTCTCCTTCCTTTCCCGTGACGCAATTCCTTCATTTTTTATTTCCTCCTCTTATATATTTTTTTTTATCTCAGTGATTTTTTGCACTAAATTCCTTGTTTATTTCTCACTTTCTTTGTCTGTCTCTGTGTGTGTCTGCATGGATGGATGGATGAAAGGATGGATGGATGGATGGAAGTCTATCTCTATCTCTCTCTTATTTTCCTTTTTTTTCCTTCATTCTTTGTTGGTTGTTTTCATCTCTTTTCCTATTTTACTGTTTCTTTTTTTATCTTCCTTTTCACTCCTTGCTATTTTTTTCCTTTTTTAAGTTTCGCTCCTCATTTTATTATTTTATTATTTTTTTCTTTCTTCTAATTTTCCTATTTCTGTATCACTTTTATATAACACATTGACACACACACAAACACACACACAAACACACACACACATATTAATTAAAAGTATCGCGCCATTCACTGCAGGATTACAGAGAAAAAAAAAACAGGTAAAAAAAAAAAAAACATTAACGAATCTTGCTTGACATACACCAAAAAAATACATTCCAAACTTTTCTCCAATAATTGTGTGTGTGTGTGTGTGTGTGTGTGTGTGTGTGTGTGTGTGTGTGTGTGTGTGTGTGTGTGTGTGTGTGTGTGTGTGTGTGTGTGTGTGTGTGCGTGTGTGTGTGTTAAGGGTCGTACTAATTTTTTTGTTTTATTTAATTTCTACATCGCACATGAGAGAGAGAGAGAGAGAGAGAGAGAGAGAGAGAGAGAGAGAGAGAGAGAGAGAGAGAGAGAAAAGAATAGATAAATGAGTATAATTATGAGAAACGAATATCCATAGTGTGTGTGTGTGTGTGTGTGTGTGTGTGTACTGACAGGTTACCACACAACGACCTTGTTTGAATGTGTCAGGAAATGGCTCTCTCTCTCGACCAGCTGCCTGTTGTGTAAAAGCTTTCCTCCAGTCTAACTTATGGAGGAAAGGAGGAGAGGTTTGCAGAGGAAGGGGAGGAAAGTGCAGGAAGAGGCAGAGGAGGAAGAGGAGGAGGAGGAGGAGGAGGAGGAGGAAGGGGACAAGAAGAGGATGGAAGCTGAGGAAGGAGAAGAGGATATTAAAAGGAAAAGAGAAAGGATAATAACTATAGAAAAAGGAAAAGAAAAAAAGGGAAAATAACATAAAAGAGAGAAAGAAGAGAAAAGGATTAATTAAAAGGAAAAGGAAAATGAGAAAAAATATCTGATGGTTATAAAGGAAAACAAGGATGAAAAAAGGTGAAAGAAACAAAGAAAAAGGAAAATTGAAATGAAATACGAAGAGAGAGAGAGAGAGAGAGAGAGAGAGAGAGAGAGAGAGAGAGAGAGAGAGAGAGAGAGAGAGAGAGAGAGAGAGAGAGAGAGAGAGAGAGAGAGAGAGAGAGAGAGAGAGAGAGAGAGAATAATCAACGGACGAGCTAGTGGGATGAATAAATGAGAAGAAGAGGAAAAATTAATAATGAAGAAAAGAGAAAAAGAGAAAAATAATAATTACTGATGAGAGAGAGAGAGAGAGAGAGAGAGAGAGAGAGAGAGAGAGAGAGAGAGAGAGAGAGAGAGAGAGAGAGAGAGAGAGAGAGAGAGAGAGAGAGAGAGAGAGAGAGAGAGAGAGAGAGAGAGAGAGAGAGAGCACCAAACTGAAAGATAATTGACATGAGTTTAAAAAAAAAAACTTAGTGCAATCTGTAAAAGAGAAAGAATAGAGAGAGAAAAAACAAAAGGAGACGAAGACGAGAGTAATTTAATAAAGAGAGAAAATCAAGACTGGACAAGGAACAGGACGAGGAGGAGGAGGAGGAGGAGGAAGACGAGATACAGGGATTCTAAAGTAAAACAATACGAGTCTCAATTTGTCATCCACTAAACTACTTTATATGTTTAGAGAGAAAGAAAAGAAGAATTTATCAGGATTATAACACCGGGCCAAAAACTTCACCTGAAACGAGATAGCAAGGAGATACTAGACGAAATATAGAGATTCCTGCACAAAAGTGTTAGAAAAGATACCCTCAACTGCATTACCTAAACACTGAACTGCTATACTTGTCCAAAGAAAGAAAAGACCCATCTATTACTACTATAAGCCTGGGTAACCTGAAGCGATAGGGCAATGATATACTAGGCGAAATAAAGAGATTCCTGAAGCAAACAATGACAGTGTATTACCATCAACCTCATTAGCTAACCACCAGTCCGCTGTATCTCCCTCACGAAAGAAAGAAAAGACCCATCTATTACTACTATAAGCCTGGGTAACCTGAAGCGATAGGGCAATGATATACTAGGCGAAATGTAGAGATTCCTGAAGCAAACAATGACAGTGTATTACCATCAACCTCATTACCTAACCACCAGTCCGCTGTATCTCCCTCACGAAAGAAAGAAAAAGACCCATCTATCACGAGTATAACTCCCACGATTAATAATCTGCCTGCTTGAAAGGAAACTTCGCCCATAGAGTACAAGATTAATGGAGCAGAGCGAGGAGGCGGAGAGAAGGAAAAACTTTACCGACCGAAACAGGCTGAGAAAATGCTTTCCATCTCATTAATACTGCCAGGAGTCTGTTATGGTCCAGGAGGAGAGGAGAAAGGAGACGTATGGAGAGAGAGAGAGAGAGAGAGAGAGAGAGAGAGAGAGAGAGAGAGAGAGAGAGAGAGAGAGAGAGAGAGAGAGAGAGAGAGAGAGAGAGAGAGAGAGAGAGAGAGAGAGAGAGAGAGAGAGAGAGAGAGAGATTTGGAGAGGAGAAAAGACACATGTACATAGTTAGAGGAGTTTTAAGAGGAGAAAAAAAGGAGACGTTTGGAGAGAAAAAGAAAAATGGAAAGAGGAAAAAAAAACATATGTACAAAGTTAGAAGAAGTTAAAGAGAAGAAAAAAAAGAGACATATGAAAAGAGGAGAGAGAAGAAGAGGAGGAGACATATGGAAGTAAGAGGTCTGATAGGATAATTAAAGATACATTGAGGTAGAACAGTAATGGAGGGAAAAATAGACATACATACATTATTAGAAGAGGTTTAAGAGGAGGAGAAAAGAGACATTGATGTAGAAGAGTGATGAAGGGAAGAAGAGACATGTAGTTAGGTAAAGAAGGTTTGAGAGGAGAAGAAAAGAGACAAATGGAGGTAAAGGAGAGATAGAGAGAAGACATAGTAGTTTTTTTCTATTGGTATTCTCATTCTTCCTCCTCTTCCTCCTCCTCCTCCTCCTCCTGCTCCTCCTCCTCCTCCTCCTCCTCCTCCTCCTCCGATCTACAAAAAGGGAGACAAAAGTGTGGCCCTAAACTACAGACCAATCAGCCTGACCTCTGTGGCGGGAAAAATCCTCGAGAAGATCATCAGAGACAAACTCGTTAGGTTCCTTGAAGACAACAACATCATTTCCGATGCTCAGCACGGTTTCAGGAACAAGCGCTCATGCTTAACCAATTTATTGGACTTCTTCCAAGGTATCTATGAAAACTGGGATAATCATATCCCCAGTGATGTTATATATCTAGACTTTCAGAAAGCCTTTGACAAAGTGCCACACGAAAGACCCCTCAAGAAACTCAAGTCGGCGGGATTAGGCGGCAATCTGACAGCGTGGATCAAGGACTGGCTCACTGGAAGAAAACAACGAGTTGTACTCAACGGACAGGCCTCCGAGTGGCTCCTGGTCACAAGTGGAGTGCCACAGGGCCAGTGGGGACCCATACTTTTCATCATATATATCAACGACTTAGAACTAGGGATTGAAATCCAATCTTCAAAATTTGCTGACGACACAAAGGTGGTGGGAAGGCCTCACAACGGCAGATCATGAAATTATCCAGAGAGACCTGGACCAGATCACTGGTGGTCAGAAAATGGCAGATGTCCTTCAACACCGCTAAAATGTAAAGTAATGCATATCGGATCCAGAAACAGCAACCACATACCACATGGGTGGCGAACCACTACATGTTGTGCAAGAGGAAAGAGACCTCGGGGTCACCATCAGCAGTGACTTGAAACAAATAAAACACTGCAAGTCCGCCTGTAAGAAAGCCAATACAATGCTTGGGTTCATATCGAGGAACTTCGAATACAAGACGCCGAGTTATGTTATCCTTGTACAATTCGCTGGTAAGGCCCCACCTGGAATACGCCGTGCAATTCTGGTCTCCAAACTACAGGAAAGACATTGAATTACTTGAGAGAGTACAGCGCCGCGCCACGAAGATGATACCATCACTGAGGACGAAGCCCTATGAAGAGCGACTCGAGCGACTCAACCTCTTCACGTTGGAAAAGAGACGACTGCGGGGAGACATGATACAAGTCTTTAAGTACCTGAACAAGCTCAGCAACGTTGATCACTCCAAACTCTTCACGCTACAAACCAACCTGAGAACAAGAAACAACGGAAAACACCAAGCAAAGCGATGCAATACCGACATCGGCAGGAGTTATTTCTCGAATAGGGTTGTTCGCCAGCCTTCCTGCAGAAGAGGTTAGCGCAGAGACCATCAACTCATTCAAGAAACGCATTGATCGCCACTTTGCTGCAGCGGGAGTGAACTGAACGTTTCCAAGAGTAGGTACACAAGTGCTTTAATCCTTCCCTGCAAGCCACTCCTATGGCAAACGGATTGATTAAATCACTGAACGCAGGCAGCCTAGTAATGAGCCAACAGGCTTTCTGCCGCCTGCAAGTCCATGTTTCCTCCTCCTCCTCCTCCTCCTCCTCCTCCTCTATTTGTCTTCCACACTTGTTAATCGTCCCCATCACGACCTCATTTAATTAATCCTTTCTCCCAAGTTATTGGCCTCTCTCTCTCTCTCTCTCTCTCTCTCTTCCCCTATACACACACACACACACACACACACACACACACAGTCATACGTCACTTGCACCGATATTCTTATTTTTCCTTCCTTCTCCTCCTCCTCCTGTTTGTCCCTTGAGATCCTTCTGGTCACGTGTTGTTGTTTCTAAGCTACAGGAGGAGGAGGAGGAGGAGGAGGAGGAGATGGAGGTGGAGGTGAAGGAGGAGGAAGAAAGACAAATGTGGGAGGAGGAAAGGAGGAGAGGAAGTAGGTAATGTTGTTCTAGTGAAGTATGAGGAGGAGGAGGAGGAGGAGGAGGAGGAGGAGTCTCTAGTCCTGATAACAAGGGTCGTGAAAGCAATATTGAGTCTTAGGAGGAGGAGGAGGAGGAGGAGGAGGAGCAGTTATGTGCTATGTTAGTGAAGGTAGTAATAGTGGTGGTGGTGGTGGTGGTGGTAACGGTGGTGGTGATGGTGGTAGGGATGTCATTGTCACTGCTGCTCTTTTCTTTTGTTGTTGTTGTTGTCTTGTTATCATTACTACGCTTTTGGGTCAACTATAACCTGAAGACAGATAGATGGATAGATAGACAGATAGATAGAGAGAAAGAGAAAGAGAAAGAAAGCCCGCTAATGCCACTATCGTAAAGGGAGAGAGAGAGAGAGAGAGAGAGAGAGAGAGAGAGAGAGAGAGAGAGAGAGAGAGAGAGAGAGAGAGAGAGAGAGAGAGAGAGAGAGAGAGAGAGAGAGAGAGAGAGAGAGAGAGAGAGAGAGAGAGAGAGAGAGAGAGAGAGAGAGAGAGAGAGAGAGAGAGAGAGAGAGAGAGAGAGAGAGAGAGAGAGAGAGAGCAAGTCCACCAGAGATAGGTCCAGTTTATAAGATTCCTCCAGCTCGCCTCTGACCGCTTCCAGTTAGCTATTCATTCGTGCCAACAGGATGCGGGGCGTGATAGGGGAAGGTAGATGACTGCAATGTTCTCTTCTCTCCTCCTCCTCCTCCTCCTCCTCCTCCTCCTCCTCTTTATCTTTGCCCTTGACTCTCCTTCCCTAATTTTATGCTTCCCCCTCCCTCTCCTCCGCCTCCTCCTTCTCCTCTCTTTCTATTGTCTACACAATAATGATTCTTTTATAAGCTGACCAATCCTTGACTTTTCCCAGCAAGATGGACTGATACAGCTGGTTATTTTGACGCCAGAGTGAATCGAAGCTCTAGGTACAAACAGTCTCAGAAAAGGATGAAAAGTCACAAAACGGTGCTGGGTAG
>NC_066554.1:11551547-11566547 GCF_024679095.1 Eriocheir sinensis
GGAGTTGTATGTGCCTGTGCAACGCTTCAAAAACTATATAAAGTTCACTGTAGTTCTTGGTGACAGTAAGAAGGTGTGTGTCACTTGGGTCACCTCTGACAACCTACGGAGTCTGGAAGTAGTTGGTTACGGCCCCTCAAGATGGAAGGCCGCCGCCCCACGACCTGGCTGTCTTTGCGTGGGGAATAACCAATCACTGCCCTCCCCAAAATCTGAACCCAACTGCTCTGAGCCCCGACTCATTCTCGGGGCTACAACATCACCACCACCAACGAGTATGTCAACAGCGGTGGAGCCGGCGTGGTCAGCGGACTTGGCTGCGGTGGTGGGTGCAGTGGCTGGGGTGTTGGCTGTGGTGGTGGTGGCGGTGGTGTGCTGGAGAAAACGGCGACGCTCAACGGATGAAAGTAAGTAAGGGATAGACTCATACAATAGCCGTGTGTGTGTGTGTGCGTGTGTGTGTGTGTGTGTTACGTGAGTGGATGTGTTGCGTTATCTCACATGGCAAAACGCAGAACAGAAAGCAATAACTGTAATAAGAGTGAGTGCACCGCTTACTCGATCATTCGGCAGAGGTCGCACTTTTAAAGCACTGGAAGACCTTGCAACACCCTGATGACTTTACCTCCCATTGTAAAGCTTTCGGCGGCGAACGGATGGGAATTGACTTGTTCTTCAATTCATGCAGTCCTAACTTTTCTTCTTCGCTCGTGTCTCACTAGGGATAGTAAAAAAAAGACGTGAGAAGAGTGATAGTGAAATCCTCGTTAGTTTCGCCTCACGAGGAAGTACGCTATCTCCTGATCTGTGTGTGTGTGTGTGTGTGTGTGTGTGTGTGTGTGTGTGTGTGTGTGTGTGTGTGTGTGTGTGTGTGTGTCTGCTTGAGCCAAGTCTTAATTTATTGATTGATTTAGTGCAATAATAATATAAATGATAACAATGATGATAAGAATAATAAACATAATAATAATGATGAAAAAAGAATAATAATCATTCTTTTTCGTCGTCAGCTTTATTAACCCGACTTTATACGGGGTCGCTGAAAGAATATAATAAAAATAAAAATATCAATAAAAAAAAAATAATAATAATAATAATAATAATAATAATAATAATAACAATAACAATGATACGTAATAACAACAACAACATCACTTTACTCCGTTCCATCTATGAAAAGAATATCCCCTTCGGCAACCCTCTCCAATCTGTCCGCTGTCGTGCACTGTTGTCCTGAACAGCTGAAGGATGTACATTGATGCTAAGCTCAGCTGACTGCAATGAAAAGCAATACAACGCATCTAACTCTGTTGCCACAAACATCAACAAAACATACGTGTCGGCAGTCCGGTGATGCAACAAGCCTTCCAGGGCGGCGGAAGACGGCTTTTTCTGCGAGTAGTAAGCGGGGCACAGCACCCGACTCACCCAGTGGTGGCGCTGGCGTCTCAGCATCACACTATTGCGAAATACAAAAAAAACGTAGGCATACCCTTTCATATTGTTTTATAAATGCATAGATCGTAATGCTGCCCTCTGTCGGTTCTAGGGGGAAGCTCAGATGAGAGACACCGGCGGGAAACACACGTCCATCTCAAGAGAATGCAGTCTGTTCATAACTTTTCTAAACACACGTAAATGTATCTGAGTAGCAGCAATGTGTTGATGAAATAAACGGTCAGCGTCAGAGGTTACATCGTGGGCACATGTATGTACGCTGAGCGCTTCTTTAATCACCAGACTGCTATTACTTATATTCTTGCCTGTTTTAAAAGAGCTAGATACAAGTTACTGAATGGTTTTGCAGAGAACTGTGTTGTCCTGAGCATCGTTGTATATCCATTATCTATTTGCTAAAAGGAGTGCACGGGATGCAACAATCTGAGAGCGGGTGCCGAATGCCAATATCTATTCCGAGATGGAACGGAGAATAATGACATCCTCCACAGATGCCGCGCCAGCAGCCCCGAGTGACCAGCGGGAGACGACCATCAATGACAACAGCCGGTACCAGCCCTCCGAAGCCTGCAGGATGGGGCCGCCGCCGAGAGTATCCACGGAGGATCAAGATTGAAACAGCCTGTACGAGCCCTTCGAACCATACAGGAACAGGGCCGCCAGGACACCCAAAGGGGACCCATGTTATTGAAAACAGCCTGTACGAGCCATTCGAAGCCTGCAGGGACAGGGGCCGCCAGGACACCCAAAGAGGGATCCATGTTATTGAAAACAGCCTGTACGAGCCATTCGAAGCCTGCAGGACAGGGCCGCCGCCAGGATACCCAAAGAGGGGATCCATGTTATTGAAAACAGCCTGTACGAGCCATTCGAAGCCTGCAGGGACGGGGCCGCCAGGATACAAGAGGGATCCATGTTATTGAAAACAGCCTGTACGAGCCATTCGAAGCCTGCAGGACAGGGGCCGCCGCCGGACACCCAAAGAGGGATCCATGTTATTGAAAACAGCCTGTACGAGCCCTTCGAAGCCTGCAGGGACGGGGCCGCCGCCGGGACACGGAGATAAACATCGCACGCTATGGACGAAAGCCTCGACGAGCCCCTGAAAGCCTGCAGGTACGGGACGGCCGCTGGTGTTGTGTATGTAGTTGTCCTTGTGAGGAGCTGTCCCCTTCGTTTACATGCAAAAGACGGACCGCTATATACACGGACCCGTGTACGTAGGTGGTTGCGTATATATGGAGGTCCCACCACTGTTTTCAGGCACGGGAGGGCATATTGTTTAATTCATGAATCCAATACATCGCTCTGTTTCGTAATGGGTGAGTGAAGCGCCATGAAAAAAGCCTTTATGAGGTGATTCAGGGTAACTTTACGGGAAGCAGCATCTTGCAAATTTCAAAATAAAACTATCTTGCTGTGCAAATGATTATTGTTTGGGGCAGATTACATTCTTTTCTCTGGGTGGTTAGGGTCCATCTCTTGCCCACAGGACATTTCGAACGAAACTGAACACCTCATATATCATCCACGGCTGTTACTCAGGCTGGCTGGCTCTTCTCAAGATCAAGTTTACTGCTTGCGAGACTTTTTGACTTGAAATAAACTCACCCTTTGTCATGCCACAGTCCTTGTCTCCTCAGACTTCTCCTTTGATTGCTTATAAGGTTTGGTGAATAATGTCCATTCAAGAATATATAGTGTAAAGGGCCTATTTCATCCCTAAATTTGGTCAGTCTTTCTCTTAAATCTGCAACCATGTTATCGAGAACGCCTACGCACAACACTGTATATCAATAAGTCTTTTTGGAAACATTAGGTTTGAACATGCGCAGTTCAGGCGAGGACAGCTTCAAACAAGGGCAGATACGTACACAACACCGAGGCACCGAGGTGAACAACGCCGTTGTGGACGACAGCCGCCTCGACAAGACAATTGAAGGTTGCAGCAGCGCGAAGAGGACATAAACTGAGTGTCTGGCTAAACAGGCGCTGCCGCCTCCGCCAGTCAGTGAAAGCCATCTCTACAAACTATCTCCGACTGTCACGAGAGTCGGCGGAGCTACCAGTCAGAAAACTGTTTGCAGGAATATTTGACTGACCACACGACCTAACAGCTTTCGCCTCTGCCAGTCAGTGAACACAGCCACTACAGCAGTAACTGTTTACTGCCTACACACACACACACACACTCTGCCAGTCAGTGAACACAGCCACTACAGCAGTAACTGTTTACTGCCGACACACACACACACACACACACACACACACACACACACTCTCCCAGTCAGAGAACACAGCCACTACAGCAGTAACTGTTTACTGCCTACACACACACACACACACACACACACACTCTGCCAGTCAGTGAACACAGCCACTACAGCAGTAACTGTTTACTGCCTACACACACACACACACACACACACACACACACACACTCTGCCAGTCAGTGAACACAGCCACTACAGCAGTAACTGTTTACTGCCCACACACACACACACACACACACACACACACACACACTGCCAGCCAGTGAACACAGCTTATGCACATTATACAGAGACTGTTTTGACTGATTATATAACACACGTGTACAAATGAATACACTTACTAAATCTTGATTAACCTAACATAATAATCTTGCGGACTTATATCATGAGAGTTTACTTGTTCTTCTTAAGTTCATGCAATCCAAAGCTGTTTTCCAATGATTATGTCACAGATTACTAGGTTCCTAAGATAGCAAGAACAGACACTAAACAGATACTGGAAACACCTGCCCGTCAGAGGAGTGATTGGGACATCCGCGTTTGTTTCCGCTCACGCTTGTCATCTTCTCCTGATCTGTGTGTGTAACAACAATGATAGTAGTAGCAGTAGTAGTAGTAGGGAGCTTAGGGTCAAAGGAGCTGCCTCGTACAGGCCTACCGGCCTCTTGCAGACTCCTGCGTTCTTATGTTCTTATGTTCTTATGTTCTTATGTAGTAGTAGTAGTAGCAGTAGTAGTAGTAGTACTAGTAGTAGTAGTAGAAGTAGTAGTAGTAGTAGTAGTTTTATCATTATTATCATTATTGTACTTTTTATTCTTTAATTTAATAATAAAAATATCAACAAAAAAATTCAATCTCTCTCTCTCTCTCTCTCTCTCTCTCTCTCTCTCTCTCTCTCTCTCTCTCTCTCTCTCTCTCTCTCTCTCTCTCTCTCTCTCTCTCTCTCTCTCTCTCTCTCTCTCTCTCTCTCTCTCTCTCTCTCTCTCTCTCTCTCTCTCTCTCTCTCTCTCTCTCTCTCTCTCTCTCTCTCTCTCTCTCTCTCTCTCTCTCTCTCTCTCTCTCTCTCTCTCTCTCTCTCTCTCTCTCTCTCTCTCTCTCTCTCTCTCTCTCTCGAAATGAATAAAAAACACGGCAGTTAATATAAGGAGGAAGAAATATTTACACTCTTGCTGCGAGCCTTTCCGTTATAAGTATTTCCTTAAGGTCAGTTTCACATTATGCCTGTGAAATATGAAGGAATTTAAGAAAGAATATATTAATGAAAGATACGCCAGTCAAATCTAAGGGAAAAAGAAATATGTACATTCTAATTACAAGCCTTTCCTTTATGGGCACTTCCCTTAGGTTAGTTCCACATACTGCCTGGAAGAAATAGGAACGAAAAGAAGGAAGAAAATAGATAATACAGTCAGTTATACCTACGGAGAAATCTATACATGCATACACCCTTGTCACAAACTTATCATAACCCGGTAGCAGCGACGGGCCAAATTTGTGGCTTTACTCGTATACCAGCGACGGGCCAGCATTTACCGTATACCAGCGACGGGCCAAATTTGTGGTTTAACCGTATACCAGCGACGGGCCAAATGTGTGGCTTTACCGTATACCAGCGACGGGCCAAATTTGTGGCTTTACCGTATACCAGCGACGGGCCAAATTTTTTTCCACGATATAAACCCCCAAAAAAATAGATGATGCATGAAGTGATCACAAATGCTTTGATATATATTATGAAAGGGTTTGCGTGAGTGCTGATTTTTTCTCATTAATTCGCTTAGAGGGGCCTTCAAGAAACATGATCCCCGCAGCTACCGGGTTAAGATTAGTTCACACAATATCCTTCCCTGGAAAGAACATGAGCGAATGTAAAGAAAAAGTTTATAAAAATAAGTGGGTTTGTTGAATTTACGGAGACAGAAAGAAATACTCTCGTATCACAATCTATCCCTTCCTAAGCTATTCCTAAAGACAACTAAACTGACTTATTATCTGCTCCTGATCCGTGTGTGTAGTAACAAGGATAGTATTAGAAGTTGTAGTAATAGTAGTAGCAGTAGTAATAGTAGTAGTAGTAGTAGTAGTAGTGCTACTAGTAATAATAATAATAATAATAATAATAATAATAATAATAATAATAATAATAATAATAATAATAATAATAATAATAATAGTAATAATGATTATAATAAAAAACAGTAATAATAATACATGGTTTATTCAGTGCCCAACATCCTCCGCCTGAACCTTTACAACACACATGGAGGAACACAACACTGTGAGTCGTGATGAGGTGCAGGAGCGATGGGGGGAGAGGTGTAGTGTTTCCAGGCAGGTGACAGGTGGGCCGAAATGGTGTGTGTGTGTGTGTGTGTGAGAGAGAGAGAGTATTTGATTGAGCCACAAAATAGTTTAATATGAAGTGAAGCTAAAACATAATTATGTGAAACTGCTCTCTCTCTCTCTCTCTGTCTCTCTCTCTCTCTCTCTCTCTCTCTCTCTCTCTCTCTCTCTCTCTCTCTCTCTCTCTCTCTCTCTCTCTCTCTCTCTCTCTCTCTCTCTCTCTCTCTCTCTCTCTCTTTTTCTCTCTCTCTCTTTTTGTGCTGTCTTCTCCCTCCTTCCTGCCCGTCCGTTCCTTCCGGTCGAGGCAAATGGAGTCGCTTCCTCAGTAAAGAAGGAGAAAAAGACAGCGAAGCAAAAATTATGTGTTTTCGAACCCTATTTTCGTAAACAAAGCTTTCAAGGAGGAGAGGAGGAAGGAGGAAGAAAAGCGTCGTGGGAAGAAGGAAGGAGAGGAGAGTAGAGATAGTAGACAGACACAGACAAACAGATGGGAACACTTCTAATACTAATAACAATACAACTGTTAATACTAATAATAATAATAATACCTTATCTTCGCAAACAAGCAAGGAGATGAGGAAAGAAGTAGCGTAGAGAAAAGAAGGAAGGAAACGAGAGGAGGAAGGAGGAAAATAGTGTGTGTGTGTCTGTGTGTGTGTGTGTGTGTGTGTGTGTGTGTGTGTGTGTGTGTGTGTGTGTGTGTGTGTGTGTGTGTGTGAGAGAGAGATTCAGATTCAGATTCAGATTCAGAAGTTTATTCCATTTTCCAATGGTTATTCTTCACATTTATACAATAAAGCACATGAGTATATAAGTACATAGTAGCTACATAATGTCCTACATTTATCTACTGACAGGAGTCTAATTTTTAAAATAGATGTGCAATAAAAATATTAAAATTAAAAGAGAAATAAAATATATTAAAATATATTAATAAAAGACTAAAAAGACTACATATTGAACTGGTCACTAAAAGATATTGGTGCAATTTCTTCTTAAAAGATGGTAAAGATTGTGCATTCCTTATCGAGAGAGGAAGGCTGTTCCAGAGTGTTGGTGCAGCCACAAGCATGGATCTTGCCCCTGTATTGGTGCGTGCTTTGGGGACGTGCAGCTGATGCTGCTGTCTGGTAGGAGCAGTGCTCATGTCACTCACATATGGCAAATAAAACAAATAGCTCGGTACGTTTCCCTTTATGATGTTATAGGTCATTACGCCTAGTTCGTACTCGTATTTTTTGTTTACCTTCAGCCAACCGAGTTCCTTTAAGAATGGCGCCACATGGTCACGTTTGGCGCCGCCACCCAGTGCAACTTTTGCAGCATAGTTTTGCAATTTTTGAATTTGTTGCATGTGTGTTTTATTAGCGGTGCATATTTTTATTCCATAATTAATTATGTAATACAAGCGATTGTACAGCTGTAATTTTTGCCTTTTTGCTAAAGTTCTCTTTTATACGATTTATGTACATAATGGTACTAAAAAGCTTACTACTTATTTTGTTTATGTGCGTATCAAAAGTCAAGTGAGCGTCAAAATATACACCCAAGTTCTTGAGGGAGGTGCTGGGTGATGTTACTATCATCAACCTGTAGGTGGATGTTTTGTGGGATCTGGGATGTCATTCCCCGACTTCCAATAAACATGCACTGGGTTTTCTTTGTGTTTAACATTAAGCCATTTAATTGGAAATATCTTTTCGATTTTAGTAAAGTTTCCTCTCCTCTGCTAATTAGGTCTTGAATTCTGTCTATGTTTCCCGTGTGTATGAACTGTGTGTCATCCGCGTACTGGATGACGAGGCAATCGGAGACGTATTGTGAGAGGTCATTTACGTACATTAAAAATAAGATAGGCCCGAGCACTGATCCCTGAGGAACTCCATAGGAGACGTCTAATTTATCTGAAATATGTTTGTCGATACGGACAGACTGAGTTCTATCACGAAGGTAATCACTAAACCAAAATGTATCTATTCTCAGTTCCTTTAGCTTGTTCAGTAATATTTGATGATTGACACTGTCAAATGCTTTTGACAAATCGCACAAAGTAACTAAGGATATGCTACCATTATCAATGTTCTTATAAAGTTTATTGGATAGTGTTAGTAGAGCGCTTTCAGTAGACAGTGCAGCTCTAAAGCCGTGTTGTGTGTTATTAAGGAGATGGTTTCCTTCAAGATGTTGGATTAGCTGAGCTGTTACAACTTTCTCCAGGATTTTAGAGACAATGGGCAGAAGTGATATTGGTCTATAGTCTTTTGGGTCGCTTGTATCTCCGCCTTTAAAGATAGGGACGACTACTGAGTGTTTCCATGGTGACGGGAATGTTCCAGTTGTTATTGAGGTATTTATAATGCATGTTAAGTACGTTATTATAACTGGCAAAGATTCTTTTAAGAAGCGCGTTGGAATGCCATCTGAGCCATGTGCGGAAGAGTTTTTCATTTGTTTCAGTACTTGTATAATAGTCTGGGAATGAGTTGGTTGAGGTCTGAACATATCACACGTTGGGTTTATGGTGTCACATGCATTGAGTTGTGATTCATTGTCATGATTTAATAAGTTTTGACGTGATTTATCAAAAGTTTCTTTCCCAACATTTGCAAAATATCTATTAAATCTATTAATTTCATCACTGATTGTTTTTTCGTCTTCTAAGAGTAGTGGACAGGTTGTATTTTTGTTACTTGGTACGAGTTGTTTCAACGTGTTCCATATAGCGCTACTATTCCCTCTGTCATCCTCTAGTTTTTTTATTGTAATATTCCGACTTGGATTTGTTGATCAATTGCTTTACTTGTTTCTTTAGTTCCTTATATTTCACTTGGAGAGCTGTGTTATATCTGTCATTCTTAAGGAGTGTGTGTGTGGTGTTCCTCTCCAGCATCTTAGCTCGTAAGTCATGAGTGATCCATGGAGCGGGGGGCCTCTTTACTTCCCTAGTCACTAAAGGTGCACACACATTAAGACATTTGTTGAAACATTCAGTGAATATGTTAACCTGTGTTTCGGTATTGTCAGTGGCAAACATCTTGTTTAAATTAGCACTCTCCTGATAAAGTAAGTTAGAGAGAGAGAAATACTGCTATATTAAATCCACTAATACTAAAACAGTTCTAATAATACACTTCAGATCATTTCCAGCATCGACACATAGAACACACGGAAATACTAATACTAATACCAATACTAACACTAACACTATTACAGTTTTCATAGAGTTCCGATCATTTGCAGCACCGATGAATTAGGAGGCAGGAAAGAGCTCACAAGGGCTTCATTTGGGGGCTAAGGAGAAACTGATAGTGTGAAGGAGGGAACCAGGGAGGGGAGACTAGGGAAGAGACGGAAGGAAGGAAGGAGGGAGGGAAAGGTCAGTGAGGAGTCGGACGAAGGGAGTAAAATCTGGGAAGAGGAAGGAAGGAAGGAAGGAAGGAAGAGGAGCAAGTCTGCAAAGGAATAGGAAGAGGAAGAAGGAAAGGGAAGGAAAGGGCGCTGAAAATTAGGGAAGGGAGGTAAGGAATGTGGTAGGGAAGGAAAGGAAAGAGGGTGAAATTAAGAAGGAAGGAGAGGAAGGAAGGACGGAGGAGGTAAAGAAAGGGAGGAGAGGTAAAGAAAGGGAGGTGGGGAGGTCTTGGGAAAGGGAAGGAAGGAGGATTTTTTCAGTATTTTTTCCAAGAGCGAGGAAGGAGGAAGAAGGAAGGAAGGGCAGGGCAGGAAAGGAAAGGGAAGAGAACGGAAGGGAAGGGAAGGGAAGGGAAGGGAAGGGTAGGGAAGGGAAGGGAAGGAAAAGGAAGGGAAGGGTAGGGAAGGGAAGGGAAGGAAAAGGAAGGGAAGGGAAATAAGGGAAGGGTTGGGAAGGGAAACGAAGGGAAGGGCTGACTGGCAGGTGTGTGTGTGTGGGCAGTAAGCAGTTACTGCTGTAGTGGCTGTGTTCACTGACTGGCAGAGTGTGTGTGTGGCAGTGAGCAGTTACTGCTGTGTGGCTGTGTTCACTGACTGGCAGAGTGTGTGTGTGGGCAGTAGACAGGTACTGCGGTTGTGGCTGTGTTCTGTGACTGGCTGAGTGTGTGTGTGTGTGTGTGTGTGTGTGTGTGTGTGTGTGTAGGCAGTAGACAGTTACTGCTGTAGTGGCTGTGTTCACTGACTGGCAGAGTGTGTGTGTGTGTGTGTGTGTGTGTGTGTGTGTGTGTGTAGGCAGTAGACAGTTACTGCTGTAGTGGCTGCTTATTGAGACAGTTTGTAGAGATGGTTTCCGCTGACTGGCGGAGGCCTGTTTAGCCACTTTGGTGTATGTGTCCTCGTCGCTGTGGCCGCGGCAGCGCTCCTGCAGCCTTCCAAAGTCCCCCGGCTGCGAAGGGATCGTAAACGTTGCTGTCAGTGACGGTCGTCTCCTGCTGGTCACTCAATGCGGCTGGGCGTGATCTCGGGCTGACCGCGTCTGAAGGAGTGTGAGTAGTGTAATTATTATTATTATTATTAGTAGTAGTAGTAGTAGTAGTAGTAGTAGTAGTAGTAGTAGTAGGTAGTAGTAGTAGTAGTAGTAGTGTTTTTATTATTATTGTTATTATTATTATTATTATTATTATTATTATTATTATTATTATTATTATTATTATTATTATTATTATTATTATTATTATTATTATTATTATTATTATTATTATTATTATTATTATTAACACTATTATTCTAATAATATCTTGTTTATATTCTTATTATTATTATTATATTATCATTATTATTATTATTATTATTATTATTATTATTATTATTATTATTATTATTATTATTATTATTATTATTATTATTATTATTATTATTATTATTATTATTATTATTATTATTATTATTATTATTATTATTATTATTATTTTATTATTATTATTATTATTATTATTATTATTATTATTATTATTATTATTATTATTATTATTATTATTATTATTATTATTATTATTATTATTATTATTATTATTATTATTATTATTATTATTATTATTATTATTATTATTATTATTATTATTATTATTATTATTATTATTATTATTATTATTATTATTCTATTATTTATATTATTATTATTATTATTATTATTATTATTATTATTATTATTATTATTATTATTATTATTATTATTATTATTATTATTATTATTATTATTATTATTATTATTATTATTATTATTATTATTAATAATTTTAGTAATATTTTTATTTTCTATCATTTCTATTATTATTATTTTGTATTACCTCCCCTACCTACCTACTTGCCAATTTACATAAGTACACCAGGCGCGCACACACACGCACACACACACACACACACACGTCACCTCACACTTACTTTCATCCGTTAAGAGACGCTGCATTGTGCGATACACCACCACCACCACCACCGCAGCCACCACCGCCACCACGAAAGTCACCACCGAGGCAACCACCGCCCCCACCACTGCATGCAGCATTGTGTTCATTGTCGTAGGTGGTGCTCCAGGAGAGGGTGAGGCCGTAGCTCCGGAAATATGTCGGATTGGAGCTCCGGGAATAGGTGGGGCTGGAGTTCCAGGAATAGATGGGGGCGGAGCTCCGAGAGTGGATGGAGGCGTAGTAGCTGCTAGAATGGGTGGCGGTTCCGTGCAAGAGATTATTCTTGAACTCGTCGGTGATCTGTAATATGTTTGGTAGTTACAGCCAGTTCGTGGGGTCGCGGCCTTCCATCTTGAGGGGCCGTAACCCACAACTTCTAGTCTCCATAGGTTGTCATAGGTGGCCGAAGAGTCACACTCCATCTTACTGTCACCAAGATATACCTTGAACCTAATATTGCCACTGTGGCCTTCCACAAGCACTTTCAACTCCCACCACTTGGCGGTGTTGACGGCGGTGAACAGGTTGTCCTTAGAGAATCACGCGGCCACCCTCTCGTGCCCTGACACACTGCCCGTGACAGCCACCACACCCATGCCCTCAAAGCCTTCTTCAGGCCGCATGTACATGACCTTATTTAAATAACTTTCACGTCCCCTTGTTTGGTTGGCCGTGATACGAACGTCCCCTTCCCCCAGCACGGTGTCGGCCTCGGCGCAGCTCGTGGTTGCCGAGGCGTCCACGTCCTTTGTACGGCTCAGCTCAACCACCAGCAGTAGCAGGAAGGGGAGGACGTTCCCCTGGAGCAGGAGGCGTGGGAACGATGCTTTCTTCATGATCTTGGGCGTGTGTGTTGAGGGGACGGAGGATGAGGGCGCGGGTACCAATGTGTGTGTGTGTGTGTGTGTGTGTGTGTGTGTGTGTCGACGCTAGAAGCTCCAGTGACGAAATGTGGAATGCAGGTATCATACTGCGACAGGTTTAGTGTCCCGGATGTGCTGTCTCTCTCTCTGTCTCTCTCTCTCTCTCTCTCTCTCTCTCTCTCTCTCACACACACACACACACACTTAGTCATAGGAGAGAAGGGAAAGGGGTAGGAAGGGAAAAGGGACAAGGGAGGGAGGGAGGAGGAAAAGAAAGGAAGAAAGGAAGGAAATAAAAAAGAAGGAAGGAAGTAAGGAAGGAAATAAAAAAGGAGGAAGGAAGGATAATAAAGAAAAAAGGAAGGAAGGAAGGAATGTAGAGAAGGAGGAAGTGTTTGTTTGTTTGTTTGTTTGTTTATGTTAGTAAATGCTGAGTCTTGGTCTACTTGGCAATGACTGAAAAATTGCAACTTGTTTGTCGCGGCGGGCGGGACTCAACCCGCGTCCTCCTGGACACAGCGCCCGCACGCTGACCACTCAGCCACCGCCACCCCACTAATGTTAGAACAGTTCTAATAATGATAATATAATTCTGCTCATTTTATTACAGTTCTACTAATACACTTCAGATCATTTGTAACATCGACAAACAGAACACACAGAGATACTAACACTAATACTAACACTAACACTAATACTAACACTAACACTAATACAAATACTAACACTAATACAAATACTAACACTAATACTAACACTAACACTAATACAAGTACTAACACTAATACAAGTACTAACACTAATACAAATACTAACACTAATACAAATACTAACACTAATACAAATACTAACACTAACACTAATACTAACACTAACACTAATACTAACACTAACACTAATACAAATACTAACACTAATACAAATACTAACACTAATACAAATACTAACACTAATATACATACTAACACTAATACAAATACTATTTCAGCTTTTCTCCGTCCACCAACAAAGCGGGAATTTTGATCGATGTGGCACCTGCGCATTTCTTGTTCGTGAATACGTGACAATATACTGTTGTGATAAACATTTAAGCTTATTCTTCAGTAATATATTTGAATGTTTATGTATACAAAAAAACAACTCAGTCGTTTGCGTCGATAATCTAACATACAAGCACACATTAAGAGACAGGCTTGTATCAGATAACATAGTCACATAATGCTCGAACGATCTATGTTTTTTTTCAGTTTCATTGATTAATAGCTCATTTCAGGTATATTAAAAGACATTTGGCTCTGCAAGTGCAAATAAAGTGTATCTCTATAATTTATCGCATGTAAATAACGATTCATATTCAAAATAACATGAACTAGTATATAATAATGTTGAATGCGATGCTACGCTAGTTAGAATATTAGGCTACCCGTAGTAGTAGAAGTAGTAGTAGTAGTAGTAGTAGTAGTAGTAATAGTAGTAGTAGTAGTAGTAGTAGTAGTAATAGTAGTAGTAGTAGTAGTAGTAGTAGTAGTAGTAGTAATAGTAGTAGTAGTAGTAGTAGTAGTAGTAGTAGTAGTAATAGTAGTAGTAGTAATAGTAGTAGTAGTAGTAGTAGTAGTAGTAGTAGTAGTAGTAATAGTAGTAGTAGTTATTACTGATTATTGTTATTGTTATTATATTCCTTACCAACCCATCTACTTAACATTATACATAAGTACACCAAGCACACACACACACACACACACACATGAGTGCAGTACACGTCACCTCACACTTACTTTCATCCGCTTAGGGACGCTGCATTGTACGATACACCACCACCACCACCACCACCGCAGCCACCACCGCCACCACGAAAGTCACCACCGGGGCAACCACCGCCGCCACCACTACATGCAGCATTGTGTTCATTGTCGTAGGTGGAGCCCCGGGAGTGGGTGAGGATAGGGCTCCTGGAGTGGGTGTGTACTTTGTGCAGTTGGTTATTCTTAAACGTGGTAATCTGTCATGCTTCAGGTAGGGACAGTTAGGTCGTGGGAACGAGGTCTTCCATCTTGACGGCCCGTGACCCACCACTTCCAGACTCCGTGGTTTGTCAAAGGTGACCGAGGAGACACACACATGCGTACTCTCACCAAGATTTACAGTGAACCTCACAGAGCCTCTGAAGAGTCTCACAAACACTTCCAACTCCCACCACTTGGCAATATTGACGGCGGCGAACAGGCTGTCTTTAGGGAACCACGCGGCCACCCTCTCGTGCCCTGACTCACTGCCCGGGACAGCCACCACATCTATGCCCTCAAAACCTTCCTCAGGCCACACGTACACGACCTTTCCGAAATAATTTTCACGTCCCCACGTTTCGATGGCCGTCATAAGAACGTCCCCTTCCCCAAGCACGGTCTCGGGCTCGGTGCAGCTCAAGGTTGCCGAGGCGTCCACGTTCTTGGCACTGCTCAGCACGACCACCAGCAGTAGCAGGAGGGGGAGGACGTTCCCCTGGGGCAGGAGGCGTGGGAACGATGCCTGCTTCATGGTCTTGGGCGTGTGTGTTGAGGGGGCGGGGGTATGAGGGCGTGGATACCAATGTGTGTGCGTGTGTGTGTTGAACTGAGCACCTCCAGAGGTTGAATATGAAGGGTAAGGATTATACTGTGATAAGACGTATAGGATGTCGGATTTCCTCTCTCT
>NC_066554.1:11571547-11576547 GCF_024679095.1 Eriocheir sinensis
CCTCTTCCTCTGTCTCCTTTCAGTCTCCTCCTCCTTCTCCTCCTCCTCCTCCTCCTTCTCCTCCTTCTCCTCCTCTCCCCTTCATTTTCTCTTCCCGACCAACTTATGTTTCTCTTCATTTCCTTCTATCTCTTTATTCCTCCTCTTTATTCTTTTCATTCCTCTCCTTTTTCTCTTCTCTCTATTTCCTCCCCCTTCTCCCCCTCCTCCTCCTCCTCCTAAGAAGACTTTTAGGGCGCCTTCTCAGACTCGGGATTTCAGTCTCATTAGGAAAGAAAAGTCACCCTGATTACAACTACATTTTTTATACTCTCTCTCTCTCTCTCTCTCTCTCTCTCTCTCTCTCTCTCTCTCTCTCTCTCTCTCTCTCTCTCTCTCTCTCTCTCTCTCTCTCTCTCTCTCTCTCTCTCTCTCTCTCTCTCTCTCTCTCTCTCTCTCTCTCTCTCTCTCTCTCTCTCTCTCTCTCTCTCTCTCTCTCTCTCTCTTAAAAAAATGCACGCGAACAGTTTTATATTTTGCGACGTTCACTCAATTTCCGATGTGTGTGTGTGTGTGTGTGTGTGTGTGTTTACTACATTTCAATGACTACTACGTGTTTACCATTGACGCCCCTTTAAACGAATATACAGATAGATAGACAGACAGATAGATAGAAAGATAGATTGATAGATAGATAGATAGATAGATAGAGGGACAGATACATGGCTGGAAGGCGCTATGGACAGTCGTATGTTAAGGATTTCACCATCTGTCTCCTTGTGTCCCTGCGTTCTTACATCATAGGCCTACACTGTGCATGGGTCATTAAATGCGTGTGTGTGTGTGTGTGTGTGTGTGTGTGTGTGTGTGTGTGTGTGTGTGTGTGTGTGTGTGTGTATGTGTGAAAGAGAATGAGACAGACACACGCAGAGAGAGAGGGAGAGAGAGAGAGAGAGAGAGAGAGAGAGAGAGAGAGAGGGGGGAGGGGAAACTGAACAAACTTGCAAATTGGGTAACAGTTTTCCTAAGCCAGTCTCTCTCTCTCTCTCTCTCTCTCTCTCTCTCTCTCTCTCTCTCTCTCTCTCTCTCTCTCTCTCTCTCTCTCTCTCTCTCTCTCTCTCTCTCTCTCTCTCTCTCTCTCTCTCTCTCTCTCTCTCTCTCTCTCTCTCTCTCTCTCTCTCACTCTCAATCACTCACACAATCAAACTTGAATTTCAGTTTTAGACAGACTAACAAATAGACGAACGGACCGAGAGAGAGAGAGAGAGAGAGAGAAAGTTACCCATGCGATACAAAACTATGCAATTATTTTTCCATGACTATCTTTCTATCTCTATATCTATCTACCCTTCTCTCTCTCTCTCTCTCTCTCTCTCTCTCTCTCTCTCTCTCTCTCTCTCTCTCTCTCTCTCTCTCTCTCTCTCTCTCTCTCTCTCTCTCTCTCTCTCTCTCTCTCTCTCTCTCTCTCTCTCTCTCTCTCTCTCTCTCTCTCTCTCTCTCTCTCTCTCTCTCTCTCTCTCTCTCTCTCTCTCTCTCTCTCTCTCTCTCTCTCTTTTTATTTAAACTGACGATTCTATAGTTACACAACAGATTTGTATTTCGCCGACGACACTTTATGCGATCGTTCGAGTAGCATATGTTTCTCTGTGCACTTTTCAGGGCTTAAAATGTCACTTTTTCTCGTGCATTATTTCAAAAGCCCTTTACACTTGTTCACTGTGTATTTAGCATTACTAGTGGTGTGGGGCATGTTCTTCGCCACCTGTGAGCAGCCATTTTTACCTGCTGGGTGGACATTTCCCTCACTGTTGGCCCTGCTGCAGTGAATGTGTTCCACAGGCGGGACACCCTGGAGGTGAAGGTCCGTTGGTGCTGGCTGGCGCGTGACCTCAGCACCCCGACCTGCTCTTGGCTCGAGAGTACTGTTCTCGTATCTTTCACAGCCTCTCATGAGGAGCCTCAGTCTCGCCAGGTGTGGTACTCCTTGTACCTGGGCCTTGTGGAACACCACCAGCGCAGCGACGTCCAGGAGGTTCTCCAGAGTGTCTAGAGGTATAATATCCTGAGTGGGCGGCTGGGGGTTGTTCTCCTGTAACAGTCGCTGCACCCGTCGCTCAACCTTTGCCAGTCTCTGCAGGTGTGTGGCAGCGCTGGACATCAGGTCAGAGCCCCACTCCAGGTAGGATCTTACCTGGGCCTTGTAGAGGAGCATAATTCCTCGCTTGTCGAGGAAATTAGCCACTCTACGAAGGGCAGAGACACGTAGGGAGGCTTGGTGGGCGACGTGTTTCAAGTGGCGGTCGAAGCGCAGCTCTCGGTTCAAGTCCACTCCGAGGATCCTGACGTAATCCTGGAGCGGGAGGGTGACGGAGCCAAACATCACCCTTCCTTCGACAGCTTGTGTGGCTGCCGGGGACCGAGAGATCACCATCGCCTGAGTCTTCTCAGGAGCAAAGTTCACCTGCCAGCGCTCCCCCCACTCCCGTATCAAGCGTAGTTGCTGGTTGACCTCAGCAACCGCTTGCTGGCTTTCTTGGCGAGGGAAGGAGAGGGAGAGCGTGCAGTCGTCAGCGTATGCAGAGACTGCTGGCAGACTCCTGAGAAGGTCGTCGATGTACAGATTCCAGAGGACAGGTCCCAGCACAGATCCCTGAGGGACTGAGGCACCCACTGGGAGGTCCTTGGACTGCTGGCCGCCGACGACGACGTGGAGGCTTCTTCCTTGAAGGTAGTCGCTCATCAGCATCAGCAGGTGTCCTTGGATGCCTTTGGCACGAAGCTTCTCCAGCAAGCCCGCGTGCCACACCCGGTCAAAAGCACCCGCGATGTCGAGAGCGACGACAGTGGTATCCAGGCCGGTGTCTAGTGAGTCCTGCCAATCCCTGGAGAGGAGCAGCAGGAGGTGCTCTCTCTCTCTCTCTCTCTCTCTCTCTCTCTCTCTCTCTCTCTCTCTCTCTCTCTCTCTCTCTCTCTCTCTCTCTCTCTCTCTCTCTCTCTCTCTCTCTCTCTCTCTCTCTCTCTCTCTCTCTCTCTCTCTCTCTCTCTCTCTCTCTCTCTCTCTCTCTCTCTCTCTCTCTCTCTCTCTCTCTCTCTCTCTCTTCCTCCTGCCATCTTCCATTCTTTACTCCTTCCCTCAATGTCTTCTTTCTCTCTTTCTATACTTATCGTTTCCCTTCCTTTCCTTTCCTTTTCTTCCCTCCTCCTCTTCTTACCTTTCTCCCGCCACCTGCCTCCGTCCCTCCCTCCCCCACACACATGCCGCTCCCTTCACCCCTTCACACCTGTCCGGAGCTTCCCCGCGCCTTTAAAAATGCATTCGGAAACTTTCTGTTCCTTTAACGGCCGCCCGTCACCTTAACGACCTCCCGCGCCCGCCACGACCCCGTAAAAGGCGTCTCTTAGATCCTGCATGAAGACCACCGCTATTACTACTACTACTACTACTACTACTGCTATTACTACTACTACTACTACTACTACTACTTCTGCTATTACTACTACTGCTATTTTTTTTTTACAACAAAGGAGACAGCTCAAGGGCACACAAAAAAGAAAACAATAATAAAAAAAAGCCCGCTACTCGCTGCTCCCAAAAAAGAATCAAAAGAGGTGGCCAGCAAGATCAAATACGGGAGGAGATGTCCTAATACCCTCCTCTTGAAAGAGTTCAAGTCGTAGGCAGGAGGAAATACAGATGAAGGAAGATTGTTCCAGAGTTTACCAGCGTGAGGGATGAAAGAGTGAAGATGCTGGTCAACTCTTGCATAAGGGGTTTGGACAGTATAGGGATGAGCATGAGTAGAAAGTCGTGTGCAGCAGGGCCGCGGGAGGAGGAGGCATGCAGTTAACAAGTTCAGAAGAGCAGTCAGCGTGGAAATATCGATAGAAGATAGTAAGAGAGGCAACATTGCGGCGGAATTTAAGAGGTGAAGACTATCAGTATGAGGAGGAGGCTGATGAGACAAGAGCCTTAGCCTCCACTCTGTCCAGAAGAGCTGTGTGGTGGAGCCCCCACATGAGATGCATACTCCATACGAGGGCGGACAAGGCCCTGTATATGGACAGCAACTGTGCAGGGGAGAAGAACTGGCGGAGACGGTACAGAACGCCCAGCCTCGAGGAAGCTGATTTAGTAAGAGATGAGATATGAAGTTTCCAGTTGAGATTTTGAGTTAAGGATAGACCGAGGATGTTTAGTGTTGAGGAAGGTGATAGCTGGGTGTTGTCAAAGAATAGGGGATAGTTGTTTGGAAGATTGTGTCGAGTGGATAGGTGGAGAAACTGTGTTTTTGAGGCGTTGAAGGACACCAGGTTCTTCTTGCCCCAATCGGAAATAATAGTAAGGTCTGAGGCTAAGCGTTCTGCAGCCTCCAGCCTTGAGTCGTTAAGTTCCTGTTGGGTGGGTCTTCTATTAAAAGAAGTTGAGTAATGCAGAGTGGAATCATCGGCGTAGGAATGGATAGGACAGTTCGTTTTGGAAAGAAGACCATCAATGAACAACAGAAATAGAGTGGGAGATAGGACAGAACCCTGTGGGACACCACTGTTAATAGATTTAGGGGAAGAATAGTGACCGTCTACCACGGCAGAAATAGAACGGTCAGAAAGGAAACTGGAGATAAAGGTACAGAGAGAAGGATAAAAACCGTAGGAGGGTAGTTTGGAAAGCAAAGATGTGTGCCAGACCCTATCAAAAGCTTTTGATATGTCCAGCGCAATAGCAAAGGTTTCACCGAAACGGGTAAGAGAGGATGACCAAGAGTCAGTTAAGAAGGCTAGGAGATCACCAGTAGAACGCCCCTTGCGGAACCCATACTGGCGATCAGATAGAAGGTCAGAAGTGGAAAGGTGCTTTTGAATCTTCCGGTTAATGATTGATTCAAAAGCTTTAGATAGACAAGAAAGTAAAGCTATAGGACGGTAGTTTGAGGGATTGGAGCGGTCACCCTTCTTAGGCACAGGCTGTATGAAGGCATACTTCCAGCAAGAAGGAAAGGTAGATGTTAACAGGCAGCGGCGAA
>NC_066554.1:11584047-11611547 GCF_024679095.1 Eriocheir sinensis
CTACCTCTACGAAAGCCTTGTCAGACTATCACTAGGCTCATAAACTACCCCCCATTGATAAACTACCCCTGGAATACTAAACAAAGCCTCAAACGAAATCACTAGGCTCATAAAACTACCACCATGGAAATACTACTAACACAACCTCTACCAAAGCCTTGCCAAACCATCAATAGGCTCATAAAACTACCCCCATTGAAATACTACTAACACAACCTCTACCAAAGCCTTGCCAAACCATCACTAGGCTCATAAAACTACCCCCATTGAAATACTACTAACACAACCTCTACGAAAGCCTTCCCAAACTATCACTAGGCTCATAAAACTACCCCCATTGAAATACTACTAACACAACCTCTACGAAAGCCTTCCCAAACTATCACTTGGCTCATAAAACTACCCCCATGGAAATACTACTAACACAACCTCTACGAAAGCCCTATCAAAAACGAGTGTGTAGGCCCCGAAAGGCTTATGACATAGGCTTTTCAAAGACCATCGGGAAACTTGAGCTAATCTTTTTTTTTTATAGGAGCAGCGGTTATCTTTTTTTTCTTTTTTTGCCCTTCAGCTGCTTCCTTCACTGCAAAAAAATGGGGATAGCTTAAGTTAGGATAAGGTTAGATTAGCTCACATTCCTGCAGCAGCAAAAATTTCCAGATTCTTTTTTTCCCATGATAAGAACATTTTTTGGCGAGGTCATCACGCAGCGCTGAATACATATACCCTGAGAGAGAGTGTGTGTGTGTGTGTGTGTGTGTGTGTGTGTGTGTGTGTGTGTGTGGAGGGGGGGAGGGGTGTAGGTGTGGGTGTGGGGGATGTGGGTGGGGGTGTGGACGGGGGGAGAGGGAAGGGAAGGAAATGGAAGAGAAGGGAAGGGGAAGAAAGGAAAAGGAATGAAAGGGAAGGGAAGGAAAGGAATGGGAAGGAAAGGGAAGGGAAGAGAAGGGAAGGGAAGGGAAGGGAAAGAAATGAAAGGAAAGGGAAGGGAAGGGAAGGGAAAGGATAGGAAATAAAGGGAAGGGAAGAGAAAGGAATGGAATGAAAGGAGAGAAAAGTAGAGAGAAGGGAAAGAGAGAAAGGGGAAGGGAGAGAGAGGGAAGGGAAGGGAAGGGAAGGGAGGAGGAGGGAAGGGAAGGGAAGGGGAGAGAGGATGCAGGAAGGATACAGAAGACTTTATACATAATATTCAGAATTATGAGACAGACAGACAGACAGACAGACAGACAGACAGGCACACAGATAGACAGACAGACAGACAGAGATACACACACACACACACACACACACACACACACACACACACACACACACACACACACACACACACACACACACACACACACACACACAGACTTGAAAATATAAAAGGATGAAAGAAGTTGAAAAGAAGGAACGTTGCCTCAAAAGAAAAGTTGTGAAGAAGAGGAAAAAGATGAAAAAGATGAAAAAAAGAGTGCAGATTCTTAGAACACCCCAGTTGAAAGTTTAGAACGAAGGAAGAGCTTATAAAGAACAGCGCAGAGAGTCTTACAACGCCACTGAAAAAAAGTATGGAAGAAACTGACCTAGTGTAAGAATATCATAGAGTCTTACACCAACATAGCAAGAGTTTAAAGGGAAGGAAGAGCTGGTCAAGACTAACGTACAGAGTCTTATAACAACACAGCAAGCGAGGAGAGAAGAAAGGAAAGACTTAAAAATATTAGCATTGGCTTAAAACGACAAAGGAAGGGAATTGAGAAGGAACAGGGCACAGAGAACATCACGGAGCCTTAAAACAACATAGGAAGAGTATATAGAAGAAATTAAAAGCTTGGAATGAATAGCACAGTGTCTTTTAAGAGCATAGCAAGAGAGTATAGAAAGAAGGAGCTTGTAGAGGATAACATAGAGTCTTGGAACGCCTGTGAAAGGGAATAAAGAGAAGTTAGAGCCATAGCAAGTGTTTGGAAAGAGTTTAAAAAGATGGAAAAGCTTGTATAGAGTAGCATAGAGTCTTAGAGAGTAGAGAAGGAAGGAGCTTGTAGAGGATAGCATAGAGTCTTAGAACGCCTGTGAAAGGGAATAAAGAAAAGGAAGAGCCATAGCAAGTGTTTGGAAAGAGTTTAGAAAGATGGAAAAGCTTGTACAGAGTAGCACAGAGTCTTAGAGAGTAGAGAAGGAAGGAGTTTGTAGAGGATAGCGCAGAGTCTTCGAACGCCTGTGGAAGGGAATAAAGAGAAGAAGGAGTGTTAAAAAGAGAGTCGTAGAGAGAGTTTAGGAGGATGGAAGAGCTTAAATAGAGTATCACAGAGTCTTAGAGAGTATAGAAGGAAGGAGTTTGAATAGGATAGCATAGAGTCTTAGAACGCCTGTGAAAGGGAATAAAGAGAAGAAATAGCGTATAAAAAGGAGCATAGCGTAATAGAAAGAGTTTAGGAAGATGAAAGAGCTTGTATAGAATAGCGTTCAACAACAACAACAACAACAACAACAACAACAACAACAACAACAACAAGCAGAAGGATCCTCAACCAGATAGGGTCAGATAGAGTCAGGTAGGGTCAGGTAGGGTCAGGTAGGGTCAGGTAGGGTCAGGTAGGGCGAGGTGAGGCTGAGTCGAGGCGAGATCAATGACGCGAGCTGGGCACGTCACGACAGGCGGTTCGACCAATGGCAGGGGCGGGTTCTGGTGACGTCACGGCCGGCACGGACCAATGGGCGGCCGAGGAGCATTTGACGTCAGTGTGTGTGTGTGTGTGTGTGTGTGTGTGTGTGTGTGTGAAGGGGGGGGGGGACGGGAGGTAGTGTGTGTGTGTGTGTGTGTGTGTGTGTGTGTGTGTGTTTGGGAGGGGGGGGAGGTAGTGTGTGTGTGTGTGTACGGGGGGGGAGGGGAGGTTGTGTGTGTGTGTGTGTGTGTGTGTGTGTGTGTGTGTGTGTGTATGTATACTACTACTACTACTACTACTACTACTACTACTACGCTAATAATAATAATAATAATAATAATAATAATAATAATAATAATAATAATAATAATGATAATAATAATATGACATGCTTCAGAGGATAAAGTGATGATATTAACTTCAATTATCCTTCTATATTTTTTTTACTTGCTCTTGCACTTATTAAGTTATCTATTATTTATATGTCTATTTATTTATTTATCTATATCTATCTATTAGTTAAAGTATACAAATAATTCCGTCGATGGGAAATTTATTGAGGTGGAATTTACTACGATTATCAAACTGGCATATTTATGAATGTGCTAGTATTTATTTCTTTATTTTTTTACGGGAAAGGAAGCAGCTCAAGGGCATAAAAAAAAAGTATAGAAAAAAATCCCGCTAAATACTACTCGTTTAAAAAGCTAAAAGAAGAGAGTGGCCAAAAATGAGGTCAATTTCGGGTGGAGAGGTGACCTGATACTCTTTATGGCTACACGAATGCATTTTACACACACACACACACACACACACACACACACACACACACACACACACACACACACACACACACACACACACACACATTTTTCTTATTCCTCTTTTTCTCTTTCTGCTTTTTTTCTTCTTTTACTCTTTTTTTTTCTTCTTCGCACTAACACCCTTTTTTTTCTTCTTCTTCCTCCTCCTCATCATCATCTTCTTCTTCTTCTTCTTCTTCTCATTTTCTGTGGTTGTCGGGCATGGTGGCGGTGGCAGTGGTGTCGTAGATGTCAAATTCCCCACACTGCACATCCCACCCCACACACACCATTACTCTAGATAAGGATTAAGAGAGTATATCATGTCTTAATCCCACTGTAGAACGCCTCGCCATGCACACGTTGTATACAATGCCCCGCGATAACCTGAGGAGCGGGTTTGTCTAGGATGGGAGGCCGTTGGTGGAGTTTATGAGCCGATTTCACAGTCCAATATAGTGTTTTCGTAACAGCCCGAACCAAACTATAGAATCCCATACAATCCAAAATGGTGAGGTTTTCGATGCCACACTAAATGCACAAGACTTTTCCTGTATAGTTTCATCAAATTTGTGAACTTAAATACAAACACTAGACAATTTACAAGGAAATTTCGAAGGCTCTGATATTGGTTTGGGAGCTTACTAACCCATCATGGGGAACTGTAAGACTGGCCCTGTGTTCCTATATTGTTTTCTCCGCGGTGGAAGGAACATTTGAAGGAGTAGAGTAACCCGCGTAACCCCGACACATGGTTTAATAAATACAGCCAAGCAAAATAAAGGTAAAGGCAAAGGTGGGAGCACACGCTATAACTGCGCGTGGCCTCGGTGCTCATCTCTGTTCCGTTATCCCTTTGAGCCTGTGGGGGGAGAGAACTGTAAGGAACCATTTTTTTTCCTGGGACAAAGGGCCGGTGACACAAGAACATTAGAACATAAAAACATAGGGAGACTGCAAGAGGCATAATTAATGGCCTACACAGGGCAGCTCCAGATTCCCCCCTCTACCACCTGTCATCCTCGTCCATGTAGCTATCCAGTCTACTCTTAATACAAGCTATCATCCCTGTACTCACTATGTGGTTGCTGAGTCTGTTCCATTCCCCCACCACCCTATTACTAAAACAATGCTTGCCTATTTCACTCCTAAATCTGTACTCTTCTAATTTAAATCCAGGTTACCACAGTTTACCTTCCCCAGCTATATAGGTTTCCCAAGGTACCCAATTTTCGACCAGCCCGAAAGAAAGATGAACAGCTGGGTGGACTGCACGCCGTTTCCCGACTGCCCGGGCCGGGATGCGATCACAGTCCAGCAGATTAGTATCTAGTCACGCTAACCGCTGCGCCACGGAGGTATTGAAAAATATTTATTGTTTTAGCTAGAAACGAGAGTGTGAATGGGAATATAACATATTTCCAAAGGGGGAATGCAGCGGTCCCTCCTTGCCCCCATCACCCCTTCAATCTCTGTTGTTTTTTGTTTTTTTGTTGTTTGTTTGTTTGTTTGTTAAATTTGTCACCTCAAGGTTGGGAACACTGGCTTTATAGAGCTCGTTAGGGTCAAGCAGAGTTTTCCCTCCGCGAAGGGACCGAGGAGGATGCCGACAGACTCTATTGCCCGAGTGAGTAGATAAATCTCATAGTCTGCCTTGTAATATGGTTTTCTTTAATTGGTAAATACGGTATAGGTTAAAATATGTATATTTCCTTTACACTCCTAAAGAATTGCTCCTATATGGATACTAAGAATATATTGAATCACTCAGTAACATAATTAAGAGGCTAGATTGGCCCTTGTAGTCAATATCAGCGTTATTACGGGAGGTGCGCATCCCGCCGCTCGTCTGTCCGTGTGTTTACCTCGCCGCCCGTCCCTGCCAACCTCTTCCCCGCCGCCCGCCCGACACAATGGTGAGTGCTCATCTTTGTCGCCATTTATCCGCGCCATCCCCGGGGTAGCGCCGCCTCCGTGCACCTCAGAGGCTCCCGGGGTGTTTGGACAGGGGTTACACACACACTAGGTGCCCCGGGATGTGCTGAGTGTAGGTGTATTGGGTGGTGTTGTGGACTTGTGGTGGGTGTGGGTTCGGTGTGGCGGCCTCTGGGTTGGTGTTACTGTATGTATGTGTTGTGTTGTGTTGTTACTTATGTGTTGAGTGTGCGGTATTAGCACACTAGACACTCCCAGAGGCCTAACAAGGTGGGGTTATCGTTGCAGATGTAAGTATAAATGTAAGTCGAGTGCAGTACTAACACAAGCTTACCTGTTTCACCTCAGGGCTGAAGGAGGTTGTTACAGGGGCAGGGCGTTAACATACAGGTTTTACCGTTCACCGTTGATGAGGTTTCAGGCCCTGCTCCGCAATGCCGTCACTATTAAAATGATATTACCACCGAAAAACTGCCCTCGATCCGCATGTTTATAACGTGGTAGGATTTAGTGAATAAGTGACCAGTGCTTTCTTGAAGGTAAACCATATATATATTAAATATCTATAAAATAAGGCAGTAAAATTACGGAAGTACACCCAACGGTAAATCTTAAGAATAGCGGCTCCTAGTGGGTGCGCATTTAGGGCACGGTGTGGTGGTAATTCCAGCATTTCCAGCACGTACAACGGGGTTTTGACAAGCGGACTGGCATGTTTGTCACTAGGGTGTATTATTCCGCGCAGGCCCTTCCCTTTCTTCACCCCGGAGCTCACAGTCTCATCGCCAATCGACTTAGAAGAAATCGTGAGGCCAGCGTGGAAAAATACACCCCTTGTGACGTTATCATACCTGTTTGCTTGTCAAAATCCCGTCGTACGTGTAAGGAATGTTGTAATTACCACCACACCGTGCCCTAAATGCGCACCCTCTAGGAGCCGCTATTCTTAAGATTTACTGCCTTATTTTATAAATATTTTATATATATATATGGTTTTCTTAATTATCCTAGTGTCAGTATTGATTAACCCTCTTGCGCTCTGTAAGTTCCCATTAAGTTTCTGTTCCACTCACCATGCATTTCTCAGGCCCGACCAGCCTTTTTTTGCCACCGCAATACTCTTACATTCCCAGACGTATTTTCCCCTCACAGATATATCGTACCCCAATAAATTTGGTATCAATGGCTTCGTAAAGACTTGTGCTAGAACATGCACAAATAAAAATAGAGGAAAATAAACAGTACAAACTCATTTCAAGTCTCCGTATAGAGTATTGTAGACAATAAATCCTAAATCCCAACTCATCCCCACGTGCTAGCTCGAAATTTTGTGGGTCAACTTTTTTAGCCGAATACCTTATATGTTTCAGAGCGGAATTTAGTGAGGATTCTTATGGTATCCTCTAAATCCTCATACACCTATTAGTTCCCGAGTTACACCAAGAAAACTATTTTTTCGAAATAATCTACAGAATTGATACTCTTCATCTATGCTCATTGCTCCTCATCTACACTCCTTAGAAAGGTTGCCATTAAGAAACTTATCCCAGCAAATGACGCTCCCAAATTTGACGCACTTTCACCGAAAACTTAATTTTTAATCAATTTTTTAAACTTTATGGCGCATTTTGCATTATCGTGTGCCAGGACCTTTTACCCTTGATGACTCGAACCGCGTCATCGTGCGCGAGAGGGTTAATAGTATATTCAGAACTTTGTACACTGCTGTTGCTTTGTACCTGTTTTAGATATGCTGCTGGGTGAAGTAAAACTATATTTATTTGAAAACTATGCCTATATAAGTTGAACTGCGAAGATTAGTTTAGTTCACAAATATCCTGCTATCCAGGAGAGTTGGTTATTGGGTCGTGGATGTTACAAATTGTCCTGTATTTCAGTGATCTGATTTCCTTCAATATTTTGTCCTCTACCAGTATTGTCCTCTTGCAGGTCAAGGTCAAGTGCAGTGACCTTCGCAACAAGAAGAAGGATGAGCTCCTCAAGCAGCTGGAGGAGCTCAAGCAGGAGCTGTCCGGCCTGCGCGTGGCCAAGGTGACCGGCGGAGCGGCCTCCAAGCTCTCCAAGATGTGAGTGCAGGGCAGGGGGGTGAAAGGCTTATTTTCACTGCATTGTGCCCCACCTGTGGCACTGCAGTGGCCCACTCTGGAAATACTATCAGTGCTGTCCTCTGATGATCTGTCAGACACAAGCAAGCACATTCAGACCTAATCGGCACATATGGATCTATCATGAACTAGCCAGCAATGACCAAGTGTTGTAACCTAAAGTAGATGTGATGTAGCACATTGAATTAGCAGACCTGATTGGCACATTTGGATCTGTCTTGAACTAACCTGCAATGACAGTGTTGTAGGCTAAAGTAGATAGTGATGTAGCCTGTTGAATTAGTATCATAGCCATATAAACATCACATGGTCCAAATCCCCCTGGGCTGTTTTGAACTAGTCTTGGAAAGTTATGTTTTGTTTTTACTAATATAGTAAAGTAGCAAATTAGAGAAAAGTTCCTCTTAACCAGGGCATGGGTAACACTATTGCTATCCTCATTCAACTTAATAAATTCAGCCATGGGCAGGGGTGCAGAAGCCCTCAGATTTTTATGTCATATGTAGCGATCATTGGTTAAAGCTATATTGATGTTGCTGAGAACTAAACTTTTATTTTGCTGATTATTCATTTAGGTTCAAATTTCACCAGTCAGTCAAGTGTTAAGTGTGGCAGCTATACACACTTTGCACCTCACTAGCCTCTAAATTTGCATGAACACAGTGCTCTTGAGTAAGGACTATGTTTTCCCCCCACCAATGCATGATGAGTGTTTCCCAGTGTGATGTTTTTATTGGTTATTAATCTGTGTCATTCTATCTATCAATCTCTCCTAGATGCATGATAGTATTTATTATACCTCTGTTGTATCACTAAAATGATGACAATACTTGAACCATAATGTGTACCGTGCTGGCTTGGATCGATAGGACTGAGGAGAAGGCCAGGTAGTCAGGGTGTGCTGTCCTTGAAATTCTTCCTCACTCTAACGATGATCCCGTTTCTCCCCTCCCAGCCGTGTTGTGCGCAAGTCCATCGCCCGCGTCATGATCGTCATCAACCAGAAGACTAAGGAGAACCTCAGGAAGTTCTACAAGGTAAGCATTTGCTGTTACTGAGCTTATTATGAACTTCACTTCCTTATTTCTTTAGTAGGCGTGATTTCTGTTACTATCTTTTCTTATTAACCTCTTCACTACGAGCTGTCAAATCGCGCGCCCTTCCCATATCCGAGTTGGCCGCGCGCGGCTGTTTCAAACGTGTCTAGAGAAATATGTTCAGTTCAAGGCCACTTTGTATCGCAAAGAGTCAAACTAACGTACATTGTCATATACCATTAGAAAGCTGAGGAAATTTTCTATGTGATGATAATAAGTAAAAACGAGCAGCCAAGTCAAGATGAGATACCCAGAGTGGGAAAGATATGAGTTACCCCGCCAGGAGTACATGTAGTAGAAAACGGCCCATTAGCTTATTATGGGGAGGTATACTATTTTATTTGTTACATAAATTTTGGCACTTATTTTTTTCTTTATTATGTAAGACAAATAGACAACAGAATTTTGTTTCTTTTACATTTCATAATGTATTCAGTACGAATGACTTTCCCCAAGAAAACTGAATTCGTGTATCCTGTGTAGAAAAGAGAGAGAGAGAGAGACCGTTGTCTGATATACATACATACATATACGCAGACAGGCAGGTATAGGTATATGCATTCTCTCTCTCTCTCTCTCTCTCTCTCTCTCTCTCTCAGAGGTAGAGAGGGAGAGTGATCGAGGGATCGGGAAAGGGGAGGGGAGATAAGTAATGACAAAGGCGCGCGCGGGTGTGTGGGGGGAGGGGGGAAGGTCTTATCGGTGTAAACACGGATGGTGTGTGTGTGTGTGTGAGAGAGAGAGAGAGAGAGAGAGAGAGAAATTAGTTTACCAAAAATGAACGGGATAGACGCTTTTTCTGCTGTTTGTGACCTACATCTATCAGGGAGAGGGAACGAGAGAATAGAATCAAAACATTACTTACAGATGTAGCTTTATATCTTATGCCAAATTTTGACAAAAAGTAACCGTCGTAGCTCAGTGATACAGCGTGCAACTCTGCTGTTTTACGTTGCTGCTGCCCACCCAATCTCCTTGCTGGGGATCGAACTCGAGTCTCTCCCATGCGAATTGAGCACGCTGCCCACTGAGCTACGGCGGCTACTACGTGTTTGAGTCACAGCTTCAACATATATCTTACTTCCCCCTCTCTCTCTCTCTCTCTCTCTCTCTCTCTCTCTCTCTCTCTCTCTCTCTCTCTCTCTCTCTCTCTCTCTCTCTCTTAGAGGTAGAGAGAGAGAGAGGGGGAAGGGGATGGAATGGGAGTGTGAGAGGTTAGGGGAGGGGGAGAAGTGATGACAGAGGCTGGGATCTGTGTGTGTGTGTGTGTGTGTGTATGTTTTTCGGGGCTGCCTGAGAGAGAGAGGGGGGGATGTGAACAAACACGCAACAGATTTACAGTAGCTACTAGTCCTTTACGTGATAATGTTAATTCATATAGGGTGAAAGAAATAGGATAGAAAAAACAGAGAAAGGTATGATTAGACGATGCTTCTCAAAATAATTTTACTGCAGGTGAATCCCATTATAAAATAGTCTACCATAAAGCCATGCCTTTATGGCCATTTTCTTTGGTTGTCATCTCCAGAAAATGTATGGATGGATAACCACGTTTTTATTGTGGGTGACTTACAACTGCCTGGCCGTAAATTGAAGATTCTCTCTCTCTCTCTCTCTCTCTCTCATTTCATAATAACAGAGAAAAGGAAAAAATAAAAGCAAAAACAGATGAGAGGAGCAGGGAAGGGAGGGGCGAAGAATTATTATGTTGATACATGACGTACCAAAAGTGCGAGGATGTACTGCATGGCAACTTTGTGGGCGAGATAATTCCACACTCGCAAGGATCATTTTTCCCTCACTTTATTTGTGTTATTTCGTGGTAGAAACCAAGGATATTTGACTACCAGTGGCAGAAACCGTCTGCAAAGATCCACTATGAGTGCGTGAAATTCCCTCATATTCTGACATTAGAAAAATATTTGGAGGATCGTAAAACACCGTATCATATCCGGCCATCATTCTGAAAGATCTCGTACTATACCCGAGAAGAAATAAAACACACACTGGCTGAAATGACCATGACGCAGTATACGCGTCACTCGGATATGCTACGAGAGACGAAATGACGCGTATACTGCGTCATCGGATGCAAGGGGTTAATATCTACCACTACTAATACTGCTCTTGTTTTGCTACTACTTCTGTTGATACTATATTACTATCATGTCTGCTAGATCTCACACTTTGTTCTCTGAAAAGACACCCATCATCAGCAGAATCTAGTTTTCCCTGCTTGCCCAGTCTATTTTCACATCTAATTTCATCTTATTTATCTCTGTATTCCTCAATCTTATCACTCAACGTCAACAATGGTCTTGGCCTTATATCATTAACTACTTTACCCTCTTTACAAAGCTTTCATCCATCCTGTATTTTTATAGCGTTCCTGAATCACCTCAGTACACCAAATCTCATTCATTCCATCACCTAACTCACACAAGCTACATCTTTTGCTCTCACATCCATAGTATTACATTTGCCTTTTGATCATCACAGCATCTTTTTATTTTTTTTTTTATTTTTTTTTCCCCACAACATTCATGCCATTTCCATATTTCTCTGTTTTTTTTACCTGCATATCTAATATCTGCATTTGAACATAGATTGCTGCGGCCCTTTGCTTCCTGCTTGTTCAGTGCAGGAGTTTCATACTTACCGTATTTGTTAGCTATGGAATATTTTAATGCAAACCTTAAACTTTTAACAAGCAAGGTCAGTCTTTGCTGCAGCTGTTCTTGTTCCTCCTTCCAAATTGGTTTACTACTTCTGTTTGTGTTCTTAAAGTATAACAAATAGATATTAAATTATTTCTATGCATAACAAGAGTGTGAGATCAATTTGAATGTTGTAGCTCTTGGCTCCTTCCTTTCTGCTGTAACACATTTTCTGTCATCCCAGGGAACCCTCCAGAGTCCCTTATTTCTCAATTAAAGGAGTTAGCCCTCATGAAGGTGTCTATGTCACAACCACCATTTCTGCCTCTCAAGCACCAGCTGTCATTTCCATCAAATCCATTCTGGAATGTGAAGCTTATTTGAGACCTCTCTTTCGAACAGCCAAAACAGCCAGTGTAGGATGAAGCATACAGTGTAGGTAAATGAATGGTTTGTTTTGTTAGACAGGCATGTCCCATCTTAATACTGAGGCACACTCCTTTGTGTTGTACAAGGAGTATTGTTTGTCATTCAGAACTAATATGAGGTTGCTATAAATCTGTAAGCTGTCTCCAAGGGAAAAGCTGCCTTGAAGAATCCACAACTAATGTTACTGTTGAGGCCTCTATAGTATGAGCATTTGCCTTTGCCAGGGTTCAGTGTTTCCAAACCATCCTAACCACCTCCCTTGTGTTCCCCCAGAACAAGAAGTTCAAGCCCCTGGACCTGCGCCCCAAGAAGACCCGATCCATCCGCCGTGGCCCGACCCGCCGGGAGCTGCAGATCATGACCTGCAAGGAGTCCAAGAGGAAGTGGAACTTCCCCATGAGGAAATATGCTGTCAAGGCCTAAATAAATATTTGATTGTAGAAACAGAATTTAAAACTAAACCCTCTGTCCTTATTTGGCTATTAAGTGTGCACACTGCAGGGACAAACATTTCTGTGACTACTTTGAGAAAATTTCAAGGCAAATGTGTGTAAGGGCAGTTAAGTGGAGAAACAAATTCCTTGTTTAAAACAATGCATCTTTGAAGAAATTTCTTGTTCAATACAATGCATCTTGGGCTTCTTCATCCAGGAAAAGAATCTATTTTTTTTTTCCCCTGAAGTAGTGCATGTAAAGTTGCTAACATCCTGGATTTTATTTTTTATGGTGTAATTAAATTGAAAAATTCTAAACAGGCCACCAGCAATGTGAGTGCTTACGAAAGGTTTGACCCAGTTGCTCGGTCACCTGGAGAAGGGGAAGGTGACAGACTGGAGGGCAGGGAGGTGATGAAAGGGGCAATGAGTGATTACTTCGGGTTTGGTGCTCCACTCGTGACCAAGAGGTTGGGAGTTCAAGCCCAGCTCACTGTAGCTTTGACTGTGAAAGGTAATGCTCTCTTATAACCCTTGTTTAGCCATTCTCTCTCTCTCTCTCTCTCTCTCTCTCTCTCTCTCTCTCTCAGGTATATGAGGTATGAGAGAGAGAAAGCGAGGAATGCCAATGCAACGTCTCTATAACATGAGCCAGTGTTTTTATCAAGGGACCATGAACAAAATGAGACCCAATAATTTACACGGCTTAGAAAGAATTCGGAAGCACTGGTAGATTAAACACCCATGTCATCCTTCCTCCAAAGTTGACATCAATTCACCTGTCATTACTATTATTTGCCTTGTCGAATGCGTTCTTCAGATAAATATAAAAATGGCAGTAATTGATGTCATTGTTTAGGCACTTGATAAGAGATATAAGGAAGCAGAGAGAGGGAGGAGGAGGAGAAAGAAAGAGGTCAGATTCGTATGTTTTGAATGTCCTTTAGCTTTACGGTCATTAGCTATATTATTGTATTTTCATAGTTATTAATTTGTAGTTCGTTCGTGGGTAAAATCACTAATAAGCGTTGCGGAGATACAAAGCTTGGCGGGGAAGCGAGAGTTTGGCGCCATTTCCCGTTGGTTCTTTGGAATATTCGTCTATTTTTAATCCCCTTTAGCTTTACGGTTACTAGCTATATCATCGTGTTTTCATAGTCATTTTTTTTATTCGTAGTTCGTTCCAGCGTAAAATTATTAATAAGCATGACAGACATTCAAAGCTTGGCGGGGAAGCGAGAGTTGGCGCCATTCCCGGTTGGTTCTTCTCTGGAATATTCGTCTATTATTTCAATGTCCTTTAGTTTTACGGTTACTAGCTATTTCATCGTGTTTTCATAGTCATTTATTTGTAGTTCCTTCCCGCGTAAGCTCATTAATAAGCGTTGCGGAGATACAAAGCTTGGCAGGGCCGGGGAAGCGAGGGTTTGGCGCCATTCCCGGTGTGACCACTGGAAGCAGACGTACGGCAAGACGCTCCTCACTGTGGCGCCATTTATTCATCACTAAAAGGCCCTTCCCGGTTACTATGGCACCAGAAAAACTTAATTAAGGTAAGGCGATGGCTGTGGGGGCGAAGTGGTCACGTTTCTACTCATGCTCATCCCTATACTGTCCAAGCCCCTTATGCAAGAGTTAACCAGCATCTTCACTCTTTCATCCCTCACGCTGGTAAACTCTGGAACAATCTTCCTTCATCTATATTTCCTCCTGCCTACGACTTGAACTCTTTTAAGTGGAGGGTATCAGGACACCTCTCCTCCCGTATTTGATCTTCCTTTCGTCCACCTCTTTTGTTTTACTTTAGGAGCAGCGAGTAGCGGGCTTTTTTTTTATTATTGTTTTCTTTTTTGTGTGCCCTTGAGCTGCCTCCTCTTGTAAAAAAAAATTAAAAAATAAAAAAAAAATAAGGCTGGATAGTGTGTTACGAGGGCGAACTTAACTATTCCGGTGAGGACCAACTTGCAGGATGCTTAAAATCTTGCCTCTAGGAGCTTACCAGGACCGTTTTTGGTGTTATTTATAAGGTGAGAAAGTGCTAGAAGTTATTGTTTCGTCGCTGGTTAAACGATATATTGGTTGTATTAATTGCGCGACAATATCTCGCTGCCCACCATACACGTTCATTAACCTTCAGACCTCCCGGAATACTACATTAAAATGAGTAAAAATTTAAACTAGCCTCCCGGAAAGCCATAGTGAATTATAAGACTTAAAACAATCGTGAAAAGAACCTTCATATATGTCTACAATATCTCGCTGCCCGCCATACATGTTCTTTAACCTTCAGACCTCCCGGAATACTACATTAAAGTGAGTAAAAATTTAAACTAGCCTCCCGGAAAGCCATAGTGAATTATAAGGCTTAAAACAATCGTGAAAAGAACCTTCATATGTCTGTACGGTATCTCGCTCCCCGCCATACACGTTCATTAACCTTCAGACCTCCCGGAATACTACATTAAAGTGAGTAAAAATTTAAACTAGACTGCTGGGAGTTTTGGCGCCAACGTGTCCTCTCCGCGGCCTCCTCACGCTATGGCAGGCTTCGCTGATACTCCATTCTTCTTGCATTTACGAGCTTTCCAGGGCCGTGTGCTGTGTTATATAAGGCGAGACAGTGTCAGGAGATATTATTTCATTAGTGGAGATACGATAAAGCTGCGTTACGGTGCTGTGGTGAGGGAGACGGGACACAACCACCGATTAATATCTGGTACCCATTCACTGCTGGGTAGACAGGGGCGTAGGGTTTTTAGCAATGACAAACTAGTGTAGCTTCTACCATGGGCAAGGGTTGATTATAAGATTAATATACTTTTTCAAATGCTGCATAGACAATGGAGAAGGTCTAGTCATCAAAGTTTTGTCCGTCTTTTAATTGGTTTAGCAATGAGGGTTTATTTTATATATTGAAGTTTCTACCATAAAATGAGTAAGGGTTGACTTATAAGATTGATTAACTTTTTCAAATGCGCTGTATGGACGATGGGAAGAGTTCTTGTAACTAAAGGTTGGGCTTCCCTTAAGGAGTTAGTTCAGCATATTGACAGTTCTGAAGCTTCTACCACGAGCAAGAGTTGGTTTAGATGAAGTCTTCAAACACTGCATAGACGATGAGAATAGGTCTTGTAATCTCAGTTTTGTCCATCTTTAATAAGGTTAGCATAGACAATAGTGAAGCTTCTACCATCAATGAGCAAGGGTTGATTTATAAGATTGATGTATACTTATTCAAACGCTGTAGAGACAATGGGAAGAGGTCTTGTATTTTCAAGTTTACAGTCGACAATGATAAATTAGTGAAAGTCTGGCCATCGTTCAAGAGCTCGGTTTTAGATGATTTAGCAATGACAAACTACTATACATTTCAGCGGCAGACAAACGCTGTTTTTCGCAAATATCTCCTAAACGAATCTTTGGATCAGTATGATATTTCAGCACACTACCTATAATACCCGGACCTAATTTATGGCTAACCTACCACATTACTATATGTCTTATGTGACGAGTTTACTTGTGAAAAATAACACAAACCCGACGAGTCATGTTGACGCATTCGAAGGAAAGTGTGCCCCCCCCCCTGCACCCTCCCAAACTATTCCTAGCCACAACTACTCCCCCTTCTCGCTCTCGTTATCCCTCCTCTTCTCCCCCTAACTTCTCGCCTCCCTCATCACTCTTGTGTCCCTCCCTATTTCTCCCATCACTGTATTATATATTAGAATGTTATGTACGTGTATATGTATAGATAGTATGATTATTAACTAAGAGCATGGTACAGTTCCATGGAGGCAAGACGTATTTCACGTTGATAATTACTGTACAACAGCATGTTTACATACATATAGTATGTAGAAGGTCCATGTTTGCAGTCCTTATGGTCACCCAAGTGAACACGATGTACTGGCATTACCTGTGGTCTGGACCTTCTAGGAAAAGTTATTACTGTTATTACATACTGTGTAGTACATATTCATCATAAAATGTCAACTTGGTCCAGCTAATTAAATGTTATTTTGTTGACTTGTCTCTTTCATATTTATATTTTGCCAAAATTATAAACCGCATATATTTTTCTCCATCTATACATATGGTTATCATGCGTAATACGTAGTCATTACTATATACATATGTACATCGTGTATTATTGTAAATACGATTACATACATTCCACTACTTATTAAGTGGAAGCAATATGAAAAAAGTATGTAATTATATATATATATATATATATATATATATATATATATATATATATATATATATATATATATATATATATATATATATATATATAATGATAGTGTAGTCTGCTTAAGTCATAGCCTCGGGCTGGGGAAGGGGGATGGTGTGAGTAGGGGGGTGAAGAGGGCAACCAGGAGGGGGATACTGCGATATTGGAGTAGGGAAGGAGTGGTCTTTGGGTTGTTCGGGGCGTTGGTGGAGGGGCTAGAGGAGTACCCCACACTCGTCCGATTCTGTTTAACACCTTAGATATGATGACTGGATTAGGCTTAATATCACTCAGTAAGCTCCTAACATAACACATATTGCAACATGGTATATTAGCCATAAATTAGGTCCGGGTGTTAAAGGCAGTGTGTTGAAATATCATACTGATCCAATGATTCGTTTAGGAGATATTTGCGAAAAACAGCGTTTGTCCGCCGCTGAAATGTATAGTAGTGAAGCTTCTACTGTGAGCAAAGGTCGATTTATAAGATTGATTTACTCTCTCTCTCTCTCTCTCTCTCTCTCTCTCTCTCTCTCTCTCTCTCTTGTGCAACCACCCATCATTATAATTATTTGCCTTGTTGAATATATGCGCCCTTCAGATAAATAGAAATGGTTGTATTATATGTAATTAATTGTTTAGGAACTTAATTGATAGGAGAGAACGATCGAGAGAGGATGAGAGAGAGATGAATTAAGGAAGAGGAGAGGGAGGAAGGAGTAAAAGAGAGGAAGGGGAGGATATAGAAGAGGAAGGATAGGAGAGGAGTCAAATTATTAACCATGCAGAATATCGTACTCATCACATTGTACTTTCCGGCTCAGTTCCATAATTATTGCAAGAGAACACTGCTAATAATTACCGATTTTAACCCTAACTTTAATATCACATCGTTATTTGCGTGGATACAACAGTTTGGGGGCTGAAAATAAGGAATACGCTGCCATAAGTACGACAATCTGGCAAGGCAGGGAGATCTCTTGCTCTTGCTGTACAGGTGACCCGTTGGAGAGTCAGGCTGTAAACACGGATTTGAGTGGACGTGCTTTGGATGGAATTATTTTTTACCTTTTTTACTGTTTCCAAGCGTTGCCATGAATTACCTGGCCGCCGTGTGAGGTAATTAAACTAAAGTGATGATTGTGTCGGTTTGTGTTGAGGTAATAGGCTTAATTAAGTGCCTAAGAGAGAGAGAGAGATGGAGGGAGTGACTGTCAACACGAGTATGCCATTATTAATCATTTTTTCCCCTCAATTTAGAGGTCATTATATTATACCTGTGTCATTCTCTCTCTCTCTCTCTCTCTCTCTCTCTCTCTCTCTCTCTCTCTCTCTCTCTCTCTCTCTCTCTCTCTCTCTCTCTCTCTCTCTCTCTCTCTCTCTCTCTCTCTCTCTCTCTCTCTCTCTCTCCTTCCTCTTTTCCTTCTCTTCCCTTCCTCTCTCCATTCAAGTGCCATTATTCCCTCTCTTCCTCCTTCTCTCTCTCTCTCTCTCTCTCTCTCTCTCTCTCTCTCTCTCTCTCTCTCTCTCTCTCTCTCTTCCTCCTCCTCTCTCCCTCTCTTCCTTTCCTCCTCCTCCCTCTTTCTTCTTTCAAGTGCTTTTATTCCCCTCTCTTACTCCTTCTCTCTCCCTCTCTATTTAGTAGTTTACGCCCAATTCGGCAGCTGTCTAACACACTTTCATTATTTCATTAACAGGCATTTAAGTTGAGTTACATCTCCGGAAAAAAGAGAAAAGATGTCGCGCCGGAAAGGTCTGAGCCATGAGGAGAAGAGGCAGAAGATGATGGAGCTGTTCTACGAGAGGAAAGACTTTTTCCAACTAAGGGTAACAACTAACTCACTAGTCTGACATATCTCTGTACTCACGCATGAAACAGATTAGCCATTAGCTTTGTACTGCCATTAATAACATTCGGGAACAAGATATATGCCTGTCAGTTAATGATCATTGTCTATTCACCAACCAATTCAAGAGGAGATGTATCAAGACACCTCTCCTCCCAAAACTGACCTCTCTCTTGGCCACTCCTCTGACCTTTTTCAGATAGGGGCAGTGTCTAATGGGATTTTTTTTCTCATTATTACATTTTTTTGCCCCTGAGCTGCTTCCTTTACTGTACAAAAAATTGTGCTTCCAGGAGTTGGAGAAGCTGGGCCCCAAGGAGAAGGGTGTCATATCCCAGGCCGTGAAGGATGTGGTGCAGTCCCTTGTAGACGATGGCATGGTGGACACAGAGAAGATAGGAACCTCCGTCTACTTCTGGGCATTCCCGAGGTAGTTGCAGTAGTAGTAGTAGGAAGTAAGAGAGGCAGTCACAGTAAAGGATGGAGAAGGATAGGAAAAAAGGGGAAACTAAGCAACACAAAAGTACCTAGTTCATGATGACTAAAACAGTTTAAAAATACAGTGAAATATATTTTACTCTTGGGTAGCAGTACTTTCATGAACTTCAAACTTCAGCATCAGTTTATATTCTTGCCTATAATTATCTATCCATGAGTTTAAAGCAAAAGTCAGCACCCACCTGACCTCTTAACTCAATAGGAATTGTTTTTTTGACCCCCCCCCCCTTTTTTATTATTATTATTATTACTTACCTGTCACTGTCTTCTTTATTTTTCACATCTATGTCTGCTCATCAAGGGGATTCTGTTTGGACACTATGTATATTTCATCAAGCAGTTTTGAGGAACACTGCCACCATCTGTAACACTTCTGGGCCGTATTCTTAAACACTTCATCGCCCAAGCACACACACATTTGACCAGGCTTTCATTTCGTAGGCATTCTGTGCATTTCCAGGGATAGTTTTATAACCCTGGTGGTAGTTTGACCCTTCCGCTGTACCATGAACGTGAAAAGACACCCATGCAAACCTGATTAACCTCCTCTTCGGCCTTTGGAAATAGTTGATGTGCAGGGCGGAAGTGTCTAAAAATACCGACCTCTTTCTTTCCCTTGCAGCAAAGCGACGAACATACGGAAACGCAAGCTGGACGACCTGACTTCCCGGATCAGTGACGTGGACAAGAGGCTCAAGACTTCCCAGAGCAAAGTGGAGCAAGCAAAGGTATTTAGTTCTGTTTTCATGACCATCTGTTTATATTCATTAGCTATTAAGAATTACAAGACCAGAAGAGCTAGTTTTATTTTTATTTTTTTCTGCTTTTTCTTCTTCTCCCCTTTCTTCTTTTTCCATTTCTTTTTCTTCTCCCTCTTCTTCTTCTGGTTCTTTTTCTCTTCCTTCTTCTTCTTCTCCCTCTACTCCTTCATTATTTGTTTCTTCTACATCTACTTCCTCTTCTTTTTCTTCTTTTCTTTCTTTTCCTCTTCTTCTTTTTCTCATTTAGCATCCTCAACAATTTCCCTTATGAGCTTGGGCAGGCTACGAGACTCTGCCACTTTTGATGATTATACATTCTCTCATCCCTGATATTTATTTTATGTGTTTCAGGTTTGGGAAGAGTTTGCCAGTCAACTGTAATGCTAATGTGTGGTTGTCTCCCGAAGGTGGGGCGGGAGGAGGGTGAGGAGCGCAGCGAGACCCTGAGGCGTCTGAAGGAGCTGGAGGAGAAAAAGGAAAGCCTGGGCAAGGAGATCCAGAAGTACAGGGACAGCGACCCGGAGGTGCTTGCCACCATGAAGGAGAGCACCAAGGTAGGGGACACACACACACACACACACACACACACACACACACACACACACACACACAGACAAATACAGATACGGAGACGGGACCACACGAGCGTAAGCCCAGGCCCTGTAAAACTACAACTATGTAAATATAACTAGGTAAATACACACACTTCTTTGTGTCTGCTCTTCAAGTTTTCTCTCAGTTTTCAGTTAGTTATCCATTATGTATTTGCCTCATATCTCTGGTTTTCAATTTGTTTTCAGTTAGTTTTGCAATAAGTATTTGCCGCATCTCTTATTCAATTAGTTTTTCCTTCCCAAGCTCTGTCTAATATATATCCATTTACAATAACCTGTTTGATATCCACAATGAAAATTTCCCTCTTTCTAAAGTTTACGTTGACTCAGCACTGCCAGAATAGCAAAATGTTGTATGTTCTGGGGTTGTAGCTACACCCACAGGGAAATCTTATGGGGAACATTTACTAGGGAATATTTTTATGGGAGAATTCTTGTGGAAGAGGGTTAACCTGTCCACTGCGATTGACACGGATTTGGCTTTCACTGGTAGCCTGGTAACATATACTCCCAGGTCTTTCTCTGCCTCTGTGGTGGATAGTGGAGTGTTTCCCATGTGGTATTGCTATACTGGATATCCCCTTCCAAGGTGCAGGACTTTACATTTTTCTTCCTTGAATTGTAGCAGCCACTTTTTGATCCATTCCTGTAGCTTGGTGAGGTTTATTTGTAGGAAATCCACAGTCAATGGGTTCAGGCTGTGAGCTTCTGTCTGTTCTAGCTCAAAGGCACCTCTAACATTCATCTTCTTCCCCCAGGTGGCCCAGGCTGCTGTGAACCGCTGGACGGACAACATTTTCTCCATCAAGAGTTGGTGCAAGAACAAGTTTTTCATCGAGGAGGAAGTCCTGAACAAACAGTTTGACATCCCTGAGGACCTGGACTACATCTAGGTACTGTTGTGTGTGATGGTGCTGCCGCTGTGCCTTGGTGCTGCGTGCTGTGATGTGTCTTGTCTTTGACACAGCAATACAGATACCCTTACTTTGGGGGCATGAGGTTTTGTAATGGATAAGGAGTAACTATTTTGCACCTTATATGTTACTTGACTCACCACATGAATTTCTTATAGTTTTTTTTCAAATCTTCCAACAGTACATATAGATTCCATTGTTGTGCCTTGGTTTTCACACAGCAATACATTTTTTTTTTTTTTTTTTTTTTGGGGGGGGGGGGTGGGGTGTTGTAGTGGATAAGGAATAATTACATATACATTTTATATGAATGCTTGTAAATTTCCTCAAATCTTCCAACATTACAAATAGATTCCATTGTCTAGTCTCCCTTCCTCCATTCTTTCTCATTCCTGCATCACAAACCTAAAATTAAAGAGAAATAAACATCTAATTATCCTTTCACTCCATATCCATCTCCCTCCTTTCCTTCCTTCCTTCCTTTACTTCTTCAATTCCTGTCTCTGCTCCTGTGCTATGAAATATTTGGGCAATTCGTACACTGACTTACCAACACAACTTAATCTTTGAAAGTCTAAAATGACCAAAGAAAGATTAGCTTGTATTGAAAGGGCTAACATCCTTTTGTGGGCTGATGGAGGGAGTCAGGGATGTGAATGCAGGAAGATTATTCAACTTAAAATGCAAACTTTTCTAGTTTTATTTTACCCTGAGAGAGGTGACGCAAATTTTCTTGGCTCACCAGACCATGTATTTACACTAAGCTTTTTTTTTTTTTTCCACAAGCAGTTAAGACATGCATCTGTTCACTGTCTTTATTTTGTTCACTTTTTCACTTAGTATTATATGTTCTTAAACTTACAAGTTAGTCTGGCCAAGTACAATGAAGGAGTAGTAAGAAGGATAGTTTCTCTTCTCATTAACCTTTTTTCATCGCAGCCACAATCATTTATTTATATGTATACCTTCTCAAACATGGTCTTTAGATGGATCAGCAACAAGGATTAACAACAAGAACTATACCATTAAAATCACACACATTTGATACACTCTAAATGCAAGCTTGGAAATACATGTCTAACTTATCGTTATTTATATTCGCTGTCTAAACTGTGAGGAAGGAAGGAAGTAGGGAAGAAGTGAAGGGTCAAGAGTAGTATTAACAGTTCTACATGGTGGCAAAGCTTACATTAAAGGAGACTAACAAAACAAGTATTCACCATGTCCATCGCGCGAGCCTAACACGTGTTGATGGGCGGGTCGAGGACGGGCTGCACACAGTTGTAGGTGACGGTGAGGGTGGGGCTGCCCTGCGTCACGGTGCCGGTGATGACGGTGGAGGTGACGGTGGTGGTGATGAGGGTCAGGAGGCGGGCTTGAACTCCTGTAGGGGCGGAAGGGATGGAAGGAAATTGAGTGTGGTGGAAAAGGAGGGGAAGGGAAGGAAAAGGAAAAGGAAGAGAAGGTAAGGAATATGAGAGGAGGTTATTCTTCTTCATCTTTGGTTGAATGTGAATGTTGATAGGTATGGTAGTAGCGATAGTAGTAGTAGTGGTAGTAGTAGTAGTAGTAGTAGTAGTAGCAGACATCAGGTATGGAGGCAAAGACTTACAAAATCTTCTACTCTTATTATTATTATTATTATTATTATTATTAAGATCCCTAAAATAGCATCAAGGGAAAGCAAAATATATAAACTGTAATAAATAAAATCAACTAACTAATTAAATAAATGAACAATTAGACAAATAAACAAGACTGAACAAAAGCAATTAACCAATCAACTACACAAAAACATCAACTGAATAAAAAATAATCAAACACTAAATAAATAAACAGATTCTACTAAACCCAATCAACTCTCCTCCTCACCTTCCTCAAAGCAGCGCCGGTGGACCCTCTGCCCGCCCTCTGTCTCCCTGTATGGTTGGGGGAAAAGAATACACTAGTTAAAAGTAGTAGTCATAGTAGTAGTAGTAGCAGTAGTCACAGTAGTAGTAGTAGTAATAGAAAAAGAAGGAGAAGAATGAGGAAAGGGAGGAGGAGAATAGGGGAAAAAAGTACAGCAATAATTCTTCCGTATATAAATAATAATGATTTTTTTTATCGCTTCACTACTACTACTGCTATCATTATTTATTTATTTATTCTTGTTGTTACTGATGTAGTTGTTGTTGTTGTTCTGGGCAAAGCCAAAATCTGACAAAGGTGTGTAAATCTTGAGGTAGGAAAGTTCATGAATTTATATATATTTCATTAACCTGTATTACTAATGATGATGATGATGAGGATAATAATGATAGTGACTTAATTATTGCTACTGCTGCTGCTCATAACAACACTAACAACAACAGCAACAACACACATCATCCTTGAAAGACTAAAGATTTCCACACAGCACTAATTTGACGCAACACAGATTCCAAACCACTTACAAGGTGACGGCCGAGGCAGGGATGATGAAGTCTCCGTCCTGGGGCATCTCCTCTTTAGCAGGGGTGGCTGCTGGGGCTGGGGATGGGAGGGAGGCTGGGGGAGGGGTAGGGGAAGGGAGGGAAGCTGGGGAAGGAGATGGGGAGAGAGGATAGGAAGGAGGGGATGGAGGTGAAGGAGGGAGAGCTTGTAGGGAGCGTGGAGCAAGGGGGAGAGAAGGAGGAGGAGAAGGAGGGGAGGCTGGGGAGGGGGGTGAAGGAAGGAGAGGAGAGAAGGATGCTGGAGGAAGAGGAGAGGGAGAGAAGGATGCTGGAGATGGGGCTGAAGGAGGAAGAGGAGAGGGAAAGGAGAAGGAAGCTGGAGGAAGAGGAGAAGAAGCAGAGAAAGAAGTTGGAAGAGGAGGAGGAGCAGCAGAGAAAGAAGAAGCAGGAGAGAGAAGAGTCCGTGCAATAGCTTCACTGAGTATCGGAGAGGAGGAGGAGGAAGACAGAAGAAGACCAGAAGAAGAAGGAGGCAGAGGTGCATGAGTAAAGACAGCACTCGGAGGGGTGGAAGAAGCACTGATGGTCGCAGAGGGAGAGAGCAGCCCAACTATATCTGTATCTGTTGTTCCTATTAACTCAGTGTCCATGGCTAGTGTCTCCTCAGGTATATGGGACACTGAGGGTGGGGCAGGGAGTGAGGAATCAAGAGCAGGCGCCTCGGAACCCACCCACACCTCAGGAATGGTTGGGGAGAGCGACGCTTCATGTGAGTTTTCAAGGATGGTGTTGGTAATAGGGTTGGCTAGGGTTGTGGTAAGGTGAAGGGAGGGAGTGATTTCGGTGCGATGGGTGAGATGTCTTCGAGTGGCGCATGTCGAAGTGAAGCTGACGCAGGTGGTGAACTCTGTGGCGTCTGTGGATACCGTCTCAATGACCTAGAGAGGGAGAGAAAGCATTGTTACCCCCTTGACTGCGGATATCCTACAAGAAGACATCACCAAGCTACAGGAATGGAACAAAAAGTGGTTGCTACAATTCAATGAAGAGAAATGTTAAGTCCTGCACCTTGGGAGGGGATATCCAGCATCCCAATACCACATGGGAAACACTCCACTATCCACCACAGAGGCAGAGAAAGACCTGGGAGTGTATGTTAACCAGCTACCAGTGAAGGCCAAATCTGTGCCAATCGCAGCAGATGGGTTAAGATAGGGCATAGTGGTGGTGGTAGTAGTAGTAGTAGTAGTAGTAGTTTATGACCTAGAAAGGAAGAAAAAGCATTGTTGAGATAGGGGTGGTTTAAAGAAGGAAGGGCTTGTTATAGGGACAGAAATTACATCTGAGTATTGCTTAATCAAAGAATTCAAGAGGATGACATGGAACAAAAGGGTAGAGGAGGGAGAGAGTAGGAGGAGGAAGAGGTTAAAGAGGTTGAAAAAGAGGAGGAGGAGGAGGAGGGAGAGAGAACAAAGATGAGGAGAGAAGGAAAAAGAGGAGGAGGAGGAGGATGAAGAAATATAAAGAGGAGGAGGAGGAGGAAGAGGAAAAAAGAACCAAGAAGTAGAGGAGGAGAAGAAGGAGGAAGACATAAGAAGAGGAAGAGGAGGAGAAGGAACAGGAAGAGAAATAAAGAAGTCGATATGAATTAGAAGGAAATAAATAAGAAAGAGAAAAAAACATAAGAACACACACACACACACACACACACTTACAGTCGTGGTGAGGGTCTGGGTCACGAAGGCTGGCAGACTTATATCCAGCAGGTTCTTGATATCGAAGGCGGAGAGGTCTAGCGAGGGCGGCTTGGGGTGCGTGACAGCCAGGCCGGACACCGTCACCCACACACACGCCAACACTATGACCAGCTGCTGTAAGAGAAAGCATTGTTAAGATACGGCATAGTGGTGGTAGTAGTAGCAGTTTATGAGTCATACTAGAGAGGGAGATAGGGATGGTTTAAACGAGGGAGGGGTTGTTATAGGGACAGAAATTGCATCTGAATATTGCTTAATCAGAGAATTCAAGAGGATGACATGTAACAAAGGATTAGGAGAGGAGAAAGAGGTTAAAGAGGTTGAAAAAGAGGAAGAGGGAGAGAACAAAGAGGCAATAGAGGGACAGATAATAGAGGTTGTTAACTCATGTAAGATATGTATTAGTGGGTCTGGCATACTGGGAGGCGGTGGCTGAGTGGTTAGTCTTTGGGCGCGGCGTTCAGGGGGACCCGGGTTCGCTCCCTGCCCGCCGCTACAAACAAGCTGGCAATTTTTCAGTCACCGCCGAGTGGCCACAGACTACCCACATGCTGTCCTAAAGACCACTCATCAACCCGGACTCTAGATTCTCCCTAAAAGAGGAGCTATGGTGAACTCCGTGGGGCAGCAAGAGCCAAGCAAAATGGCGCCACTTTAAACACTTGCCTGCGCCATAACAGGTTGGGACAGACCACCAGGCCCGCCAAGAAAGCCTGCCGGTGCTAGCTATAGGCAGAACGGAAAAAAAGGAAGGAGAGAGGAAACAGATGATGGAGACTATTGATTGAGATTCGTATCAATGGGTCTCTCATACGCAGTGAGTTAAGCTACGGTGTGAATATCAAGGTTTTTAAAGTAATAGGGAGCGTTTCACAAGGTTATTCATGGTTATATCAGTGAGTCTTTTGTTATAAGCGCCGAGACAGATTTATGAATATCAAGTTAGTACCCCCGACGGATTAGCAAGGAAGGGAGGGAGCGTCTCAAAAAAAAAAAAAAAAAAAAAAAGGTTGGCAAAAATATGGTACCTCAGAAGAGGTAGACTGAACCTTCCTTCCCTTCCTCTTTGCTCACATCTTTTGAATATGATTTTCAGGGTACCTCAGAAGGGGTAGACTGACCCTTCCTTCCCTTCCTCTTTGCTCACATCTTTTGAATATGATTTTAAGGGTACTTCAGAAGGGCTAGACTGACCCTTCCTTCCCTTCCTCTTTGCTCACATCTTTTGAATATGATTTTAAGGGTACTTCAGAAGGGGTAGACTGACGTACCCTTCCCTTCTCTTCCCGTCTGCAAAGGTGACATATCGTACGAGAGTTGGAAAGTAGAAAAGATAATTAAGACGTACAATATTTAAATTAAGTTTGATAAATCTTTCCTTATAAGGCCGAGACATCAACACTAGTTACACTATACGTACAAAAGTTACCTATAGAGCATAAATACCTTCATGTTGACAGCCTGGTGGTTCTGAGGTAGTGACTTCGACCAGCTGACGCCCACCCTTATATACCTTCGCTCTGGTCACGTGGGGAGAGAGAGGGGTAGGGGGAAGAAAAGATATTTGAAGGAAAGAAGGAAGAGTATGATACGGGAGAAAGGGAAGGAGAGAGAGAGAGAGAGAGAGAGAGAAGTAAAATATTTAGAGGAAAGAAGGAAAAGTATGATACGGGAGAAAGGGAAGGAGAGAGAGAGAGAGAGGGGAATAAAAGATATTGGAGGAAAGAAGGAAGAGTATGATACGGGAGAAAGGAAAGGAGAGAGAGAGAGAGGAGGGGGAAGAAAAGGTATACGAAGGAAAGAAGGAAGAGTATGATAAGGGAGAAAGGGAAGGAGAGAGAGAGAGAGAGAGATGGTCAGTTATTTTATCAGGGGAGGGAAGGGAGAGAAAGAGGGAAGAAGAGGAAAAATATGTAGGTAATAGATTTGGAGATTAGAGCGTAAACAACAACAACAACTGGTAGTAGTAGTATAGTGGTGGTGGTAGTAGTAGAAGGTAGTAGAAGTAGTAGGCCAGTAGTAGTAGCAGTAGTAGTAGTAGTAGTAATAATAATAATAATAAAAATAATAATAATAATAATAATAATAAATAATAATAATAGTAATAATAATAATAATGATAATAACAATAATTAAGTGACCATAGCAACCGTAGCTGAGAGAGAGAGAAGTAATAGTAGTGGTAGTAGTAGTAGTAGTAGTAGACGGAGGCCTAAAACTCCAAGCATATCACATCATCTCTCTCTCTCTCCACGGTATTCTCTTCATAAACCGCTTGATAAACAAATATAAATAAATTGATCTGTTATATTCACTTTAGCGA
>NC_066554.1:11616547-11654047 GCF_024679095.1 Eriocheir sinensis
CAGATGTAAACAAACTGCACCTCGCCTCAGCGCGGGTAAGAATTTGGCTTATTTTAGACCTGTCCTCTGTTTATTTGCCCTGAAACACACTCACTGGCTAGATGAATTGTCTTGGTCACGTTTTAAAAGTCATTAGAGGCTGTAAGAGGACGTAATCACCGTGTTTGGAAGGGAAATATGGACGACCCCTCATGATGGTGCGCGCTTCTCACTTTTACTCCAGTCATTCTTGTAGTTTTTGGTCCCCAGTGACTTAAGAGGCAAGTGCTTATTAAGAGTTGTGGTTTCTTCTCATAAGCTTATTAATGTGCCGGTCGTAGGTGTTGTTGAAAGAGTTAACACTGGCGCTGGCACTGTCTTGGGGCGGGTCTGGCAGTGTCACCGGCCGCCTGTCCAGCCCACCTATGAATGTTTACTTATGGGCAGATAGAAGGGAATTAAGGAGTAACTTCTTATATTGTCCTCCACCTCTTAACCCGCCCACTGTGATTGGCATGGATTTGGCTTTCACTGGTAGCCTGGTAACATATAGTCCCAAGTCTTTCTCTGCCTCTGTGGTGGGTAGTGGAGTGTTTCCCATGTGGTATTGATATGCTGGATATTCCCTCCCAAGGTGCATGACTTTACATTTTTCTTCATTGAATTGTAGCAGCCACTTTTTGTTCCATTCCTGTAGCTTGGTGATGTCTTCTAGGAAATTGACAGTCAAGGGTTTAAGACATGTCAGCCAGTACAATGAAGATGATCTAGTGTGTCTGTCATACCATCCAATGTGTATGTGGTGAGCGAAAACTTCTCACCCACCACAGAAGACCCATTGCCCATCACCCGCGCTGGGACACAGGGCAAGTGTAGCATTCAGGTTACCACAGTCTACCTTCTCAGGTCTCCCTAGGTGCCCATGTATTGACCACCCCAAGGAATATATATGGTCAGGATTTCTTCACAGTCCTTATTAGCTAAAATGCAGTGACGGTCAGTTTTGTTAAGGTCAGCTCTCAGAGTGATTTTTCACCCTGAGGGAAATTTGGCTGAGGCCAGTTTTTAGGGAATTTTCTGGCTGACCTCAGTGATCTTTCTCAGAGGCACGATCTCATCACTTTTGTGTAGAGTGTAATGCTTTATCACATGGAGAAAGTTGTTGCTTTCACTGGAAAACAGGTGTGAAAGTGTAAGAGTTACAGTAAAATCACAACATAACCATATTAAGTATAATTTAAATATTCTCCATCACAAGAATCACATTTAATTTATCATATATTTTCTTTTATCATTTTATTTATCATATATTTTTTATTTATCATATTTTATTTATCATTTTATTTATCATTTTATTCATCATATATTTTATTTGGCATTTTACTTTTCATATTTTATCAAATTTTATTTAGAAATGAATATATGAATATTTAGGAATGAATAAATAGTCAATGTCTTGAATGACTTAGTAGAATCACCTAAATGCTGTCAGTTTAAATGGCAGCTGGCAATAGGCATGTGGGTGTCCTACTAACCAGAACTTTTTTCCTAACCTCTACAACAACGATGTGTGTTCCAGGAGGAGCCGGCAACATGGTGCGGCTGAAGGTGCGGTGCAGGTGCATCATGGTGGTGGTGGTGGTGGCCCAGGTGAGTCCCTTGGGGGTAGCTGGGACACAGAACATGTAAACCCAAATTGATTCAATACTTTAACTTACAATGATTTGACTGATGAATAGCTTTAAGTCCCCAGAGAAGATTTACAGGTCTCCTCTGCTTTACAATTGGCTTACATTTTAGGAAAAGTGATCTTGAAGCAAAATAAACATACAATGAGCTTGAGAATTGATTGATATTGATGCATTCATAGACTTGTATATTAAGTGACCTAAAACCCCTAATACGTAATATTAATGATGATTTAAGGATTGCACTGCATCCAAATTATTACCAAAGCAAATTACGATTGGATGATGTTCTTTTGGAAAAGCTACCTTGAAGTGAAATAAATGCATTATGAACTTCACTTTTTAATAGAGATATGTAGTAACTGGTTTTGTATATTAAGTGACATTAAACACTGAATGCATAATATTAGTAATGTGTTATGAACTATTTTATATCCAAAGAGAATGTGAATGCATATTTCCTGTACATATAGATCAACAAATACTACACAAAATAGCATATATAAAGACTGACCCCATTGTAAAAGAAATCCAGAGGAGTCATAGAGAGAGCAAAGATGATTAAAAAATGACAATCGTAAGAGCAAAATATCATAAAACCAACCATTGTAAAGTTGGGGAGACCTGTAGCAGTAGTAGTAGTAGTTGTAGTAGTAGTAGTAGTAGTAGTAGCAGCAGTAACCCCTTAGAAAAGTATTAGGCCCTTCAGAACAATTCCCTTTATGTCACTCGGGTCCTTCATCTCCCAACAACAACATCATCCCTTCGTTGCAGATTCTCTTAGGGTTATGGTGGTAGTAGTAGTAGTAGTAGTAGTAGTAGTTGTAGTAGTAGTAACAGTAACACCTCAGATAAATATTGGGTCGTTTAGAATGTTTCCCTTATGTCACTTGGGTCCTCCAGCTTCCAACAACAGCATCATCCCTTCATTGCAGATTTTCTTAGGGTTATGGTTCTTTTCCCAACCTCTGGACCCTCCACAACAGTTCCTCCAGAGACTGTCCAGTGAGGGCGGGCAGAGCATCCTGCACCTCAAGGACCAGCCAGCGTCCCATTACTACGCCACCTTCGAGAAAGAGTTGTGTGTGAGGGAGGGCTCGGTGGTGGAGGAGAGCTCGGAATCGCAGTGTGTGTGCCGCCTCGGATGGTCAGGGCGACGCTGTGGGGTGCCGGCTGTGCTGAGAACGGCTCGGTGGTTACATGACCCCAAGCTGACCGACACCCTTCAGCTGCGGAGGAGGGTGAAGCGCGTCATCATGCTGCTGCCTCTGTCGCACGAGTATGATATTTTTGAGGCCAATGTGAATGGGCTGAGAGACGTGGTGGATGTGTTCGTCATCGGTGAGCAGAGTTTGAACTTTTCCGACCATGCCTCTTTACCCCTACTAGACAAGCTGAAGAATGGCTGGCTCGGGGATCACCAGGATAAGTTCGTTTACGTGCCTGCGAGGGATGACGCCCCACGGAACGCTTCCCTCATCCAGGGCCTTGTTCACGACGGCTTGCGGCTGCTGAGTGACATGCGCCCTGATGACCTCCTCGTCCTGACCAGCGGCGAGGAGATAATCAACCGTGATGTTTTGGTCTTCCTCAAACTGTTCCAAGGTTACCCGTTGCCCATTAGGTGTCAGTTCAATCAGTTCTTGTACGGGTTCTTCTGGAAAATGGAGGGCAGAAACGGCAAGAGTCTCCCGGAAATCTGCATCCTCTCAGTGAAGTTCTTTGCCAATGCCTTCCAGTACCAGATGGCGGCTTTAGCGGACGGGAGGATATCCAAGGAAACGAGAAACTTCCTCACCTCAATAGACCAGCCGCTGCAGGACTGGACACTCCCTGAGGTCGGCTGGAGGTGCCATCTGTGTCTCTCGATTCCGACCCTATTTGAAAAGTTCGCCAACCTGCCTCCGAGCTTACGGCCAAAGTGGTTTTCCGAGTCACCCGCCGACATGCTCCCGTTCATCCAGAGGCTCGTCAAGGTGGGCCAGGACGAGAACTTGAATCGGGTGGGTAGAGCGAATGTCCCACAGGAAGACTTTTTACCGCCTTTCGTGTGGCAGAATCACGATCGCTTCGCCCACCTGATGGCCAACCCTTACGAGACCATGTCCATCCATGATGTTGTTTAGTGCCTTGTGTGTCAGGCTCGGTGTTGGTTGAAGGGAGTGATGATGGTGGACTATAATGCTGTGTTAGACTCGTTGTTCATGGGAAAGAGAGACAATGTTGGGCTAAGTTATTGTTCTGAAGTACTATAATGAAGTGAAGATGTTGTGTGGGTTGGAGAGACAATACTAGCCTAATATATTGCTATTCAGTGCAGGTTACATGTCGCCTAGTAAGAACTGAGAACTTATAGAAGCGTTGTATCTCACACTATTGTAGGAGAGGCTATGGTGGGTTAAACTGTTATTATAAAGTACTGATATGAGGTGCAGGGTTGTGTTGGTCGGAAGGACAGTTGTAGGCTAATATATTGTTATGCAGGGAAGGTTATAGTCGCCTTCCAAGAACGGAGGACTTGTTGAAGTGTGTTATCTTTTTTTCTTTTCTTTTTTTTTTTTTTTTTTTTTTTACGGCCCAGTCCGTTCTGGCGCAGGCGAGTGTTTATAGTGGTGCCATCTTGCACTATCATGAGTAAGGACATGTATAGTGCCTTGGGTGTGTAGGTTTGCGTTCGGCGGAGAGGCAAAGGAATGTGAAGTGCAGTTTGCCTACCGAAGAACGGAGAACTTATTGAAACCCTATATCTATCATGCATAAGAACATATTAACGGACAGTGAAAGGTAGTGAACTATATAAGGCTTGTATTAGTGGGTTGATGGTGAACTACACTATAATTATGAAGAAATGGGAAATGCAGACTGCTTACTAATGACTGAGATAACTTATAGAAGGGTTTTATCTTACACTATCATAAGTAAGAGTATGTTAATGGGCAATGAGAACTAGTTAACTCTATTTGCCCATGTTATAAGAAGGGAAAATAATTGCTATTCTCCCTAATATCTTCTAACTATGTATAACTTACTACGTACTACTATTACGGATGAAGTCTTTAGTTATGTTTAATGTTGAGGGCTTTGGAAGTAGTTTGTCGTTAGAAGCAGTCAAAAACGTCTTCAAAAGTGTGTATAACTTCCTACCAGATAAGTGAAGTCTTTGGTTTGGTTTACATTGAAAGGGTAAAGAAATAGTTTGTCGTTAGAAGCAGTTAAAAACGTCTTCAAAAGTCTGTATAACTTCCTACCAGATAAATGAAGTCTTTGGTTTGGTTTACATTGAAAGGATAAAGAAGTAGTTTGTTGTTAGAAGCACTTGTAAACGTCTTCAAAAGTGTGTATAACTTCCTATCAGATAAATGAAGTTTTTGGCTTGGTTTACATTGAAAGGGCAAAGAAGTAGTTTGTCGTTAGAAGCAGTCATAAACGTCTTCAAAAGTGTGTATAACTTCCTACCAGATAAGTGAAGTCATCGGTTTTGTTTGCTGCGAAAAGCTAAGGAATTACAGTCGTCCCTCAAATAGTACGGTTTCCAATAGTTCAGTTTCAGTTTTATACAGATTGTCATAGAAGATCATTTAGGATTTTTAAATTTCCTGCTCATTAGGATATTTAGAAATCCTTAAAAATCTTCTTAGAAAATCCACACAAAACCAAAACCGAACTGTTGGAAACCGTACTATTTGAGGGACGACTGTAGTTTGTCATTAGAAGTAGCTGGAAACATCCCCAAAAGTGCGTATAACTTCTTACTGAACAAATGAAGTCTTTGGTTTTGTTTGCTGCGAAAGGCCAAGAAAGTAGTTTGTCATTAGGAGTAGTCGAAAATGTCATCAAAACTGCGTATAACTTCTTACCAGATAAATGACATCTTCAGTTTTGTTTGCTGCGAAAGGCTAAAGAAGTAGTCTGTTAGTAGAAGCAGCCAATTGCATCATTAGAGCTGGATGTCGTAACTTGCATCCCGTGATTCTTGGCCTGAATCTTCGTTACGCGTCTCTGTGATAGAGACAAAGTTTAGTGCCTGAAGGAAGCTCTTAGTGAAGGAGGTGGTGGAGGAGAACTCAAGAAAATGTCTCGCAGTGTAATCGTAGGCTTGCTAAAACTCTTCATTTGTAAGTGTAGACATTTTCGATCAGTGACGTACTTTCTGCACTCGGTGATGGTGCGGAAAGCTGATATATGGGTACACAGTGAGAATTGAGTTGAGAAAGTTGCAGAATTCTATGAGGTAAATTGTTGCGCTAAATACGTAATACTTTCCCACTGTGAACCGCCCTCTGAAATAAGCTATGTGTCAGGGAATATCGGTTAGAAAATGTGATGTTGCCTTGAATCTCAATTGGTTTTCTCGGACAAACTAAGATATTGGTCGGAAATTAGATTAAGAAAGGCTCAGTATGATGTAAATTATTGGGCTAAATACGTAATACTTTCCCACTGTGAACCGCCCTCTGAAATAAGCTATGTGTTAGGGAATATCAGTCAGATGATGTGATGTTGCCTTGAATCTCTATTGGTTTTCTCGGACAAACTAAGATATTGGTCGGAAATTAGATTAAGAAAGGCACAGTATGAGGTATAAATTATTAGGCTAAATACGTAATGGATTCCCCGTGTGAACCGCTCGCTAAAATGATCTATGTTTAAGGGAATGAGGGTCAGATGATGTGATATTGCTCTGAGTCTCTTATTGGCTTTCTCGGGCAAACTTATACGATATTAGTGAAAGAGAGATTTTTCACAAGAAACCAAAACTGAACAAAATATGAATCAGATGATGTGATGGTGCTCTGAATCTCCAATTGGTTTTCTCAAATGTACTTATGTGATATTTGTCGGAGAGAAACTTTATCACTAATACAAAATCAAAACTCAACAAAACTTCTCATTGATATAAGAATACTTGGTGTAGTCTCAAACTTCTGTGTTATGAGACTGTCTCAACACCAAACCTATACGATATTAGTCAGAGAGAGAGAAACTTTACCACAAATAAGAAATCAAACTAAACAAAACTTCTCATTGATATAAGAATGCTTGGTGTAGTCTCAAACTTTTATGTGTTATGAGTCTGTCTCACACCAAACTTATGTGATATTGGTCAGAGAGAGGGAGAGAAACTTCTTCACAAATAAGAAATCAAAACCAAACCAAACAAAACTTCTCATTGATATAAGAACGCTTGGTGTAGTCTCAAACTTTTATGTGTTACGAGTCTGCCTCACACCAAACTTATACGATATTAGTCAGAGAGAGGGAGAAAGAGAGAGAGAGAGACTTTATCACTAATACAAAATCAAAACCAAACAAAACTTCTCATTGATATAAGAACGCTTGGTGTAGTCTCAAACTTCTGTGTTACAAGACTGTCACAAAACCAAACCTATACAATATTAGTCAGAGAGAGAGAGAGAGAGAGAGAAACTTCTTCACAGATAAGAAATCAAAACCAAACAAAACTTCTCATTGATATAAGAACGCTTGGTGTAGTCTCAAACTTCTGTGTTACGAGACTGTCTCATCACCAAACCTATACAATATTAGTCAGAGAGAGAGAAAGAGACTTTTTCACCACTAAGAAATCAAAACTAAACAAAACTAATTATTGATAGAAGAACGTTTGGTGTAGTCTCAAACTTCTGTGTTATGAGTCTGCCTCACACCACTGGCTATGTTATCGTTAGCTCAGCCGTGGTTTGATATGTGCTGAGTGACTAAAGAAAACTCACTGTTGATGGTAAGAACGCTTGTGTAGTTTCAAACTTCTGTGTTACAACTCTATCTCACAGCACTGGCTATGTTGTTCTTAGCATGGGTGTAGTTTGATAAGTGTCGATTGATCCTGAAATGCTGCTACGTACACTGCGAGCAAGCTTTGATTTAGAACTGACTTGCCTTTCTCGGGCTTTTGAGCTTTGGAATCTCTTTGTAGGGCAGAGTTCTCATTTGTCTCCGCTTGTAACTGATGAAACGCCCTCGGCCCAAGTTGTCTGGCCGAGGGCGTCACACTGCTGGGTGGGTGGTGGCTTGACTTACCCCGTTCCAGCAGCTGTCAAGACCCTTCCCCATCACTGCCTGGCTGCACACTGACACCCAGCTCCTCTAGGCTACATTTTAACTCTCCTTTGGGACATATTTTCACTCACAGAAGATGGAAAGTTGGAAAAAAGTTGCACATGCTATCGTCATGAAGTCGTAGTGAACTTTTATTGTTTTTTTTATGTCCCTGAACTGCTTCCTCTACTGTAATAAAAAAATAATAAATGATTGATTGTTGGAAAGTCAGTAATGCAGTTTGGATAAAAAGGTGAAGGATAAAGGAGTGAAGCTAAAAGAGTGAGCAGCTTCCTTTACTGATAGTCGCTGAAAAGTCAATGATGTAGCCGCCCACTTCAAGCAGTCAGGATTAAGAGGTTTTTAAGGGTTAGGGAGTGAAGCTAAAGGAGTAAAGAGTAAAGTTGAGGAGTGAACAGTGTCTTAACAGCTGTTGGAACGAGGTATAGGAACGCAAGCCCAAAAAATTCCCCTGGCAGGAGTTGTGTATAGCCTACTTTCGTTGAGCCTTATGAGCGTCATCGCAGAGGTCCCAGACTTTGAATATCCGAAGGTGTATATTTTTATAGTGTGTCGACGATGACACTGTTGGTCATTATACCATGTAGATTGTTAGGTACTTAAAAGGTCTTCCATTCTGTAGCGTCTCGGAGCAGATAATTATTATTCATGATGGTGCTGAGCCGAGACATCCGACAAGACAAGCTCGGACCGCCACATATCACTAAGCCTGTAGAGGGCCATATTTAAGCCCAGGGGGGAGGCTGGGTTAGGATGCATGCCTCCTTTGAAAATTTACTCAGTCAGTGATGGAATTTTGGCATGTGAGTGATAGTTTATGACGGCATATTCTTAGAAGCAGCCGAAAACATTGTCAAACGTGCGTCTGACCTTACTGGATAAATGAAGTCTTGGGTTTTGTTTACTGTGGAATTACTATTACTAGGCATGTAAGTGATAAATTATTGGTTAACGCTGTCGCAAGTATGCCCAAATATGCTGTGCCGAAGTAACCTTTTTGGGGTGCATATTCAAGCCTAAGGAGAGGTTGGGATACATGCCTCTTCTTGAAAATTTACTTGGTCACTCCTTACGAAAATTTGCTTGGTCAGTGATTGATTTTGGCATATGATAGTTTGTTCATGACCCTTCATTGCTTAACACTATCCCAAGCATGCTAACTAACCTAACTCTCCCCTCTCTAGATATGGCCCTGAGCATACATCATACACTTCTCTATATGCTAAACATGCAAGGTCACTATAGTAGTATGCAGAATATATATGTCTTAAGAAAGGCCATTCCTAATATTCCCAACGCTAGAATCAAATATTACTCACAACCATCACTAGTTCCAGGCTTTTTGCGAGTGTAGACCCGCCGAAGGGAGGCAGAGAGAGGTGCGGGTGTGAGGGCAAGGTGGTGCTTACTGTCGTTCGTCAGTCACTCATGGTTGGCTGTCTCGTCAGGTTCAAATGTTTAAAACTTTTGGCGTGTATTTTATCTTGCCATTGTTGATCTCTTGCTCTTCTGTTATATTGTTGAAGTATAAATATTTTGCGCGCCGATTTGTTTATGATCTGAAATTATAATATTCTCTTTTCTCAGTCATTTTGTTAAGGTAATTACTTATCATAGACGTTGTTTGATTGATTTAGTCTCAGATTATTAAGAATTTAAATCTCTAGGTGTGTGTGTGGGTGGGTGGGGGGGAGGGCGCAGTGTTCCTGAGCCTTATCATTTATCGTTGTTGACCGTCTCGTTGGGGGCAAATGTTGATGTACTTTTAACAGGCATTTTGTCTTGCCATTGTTGATTTTGTGCTTTTTTATATTTTACTGAAGTGTGTATAAATATTTTCAAGTACAGTCATCCCTCAAATAGTACGGTTTTAGTTTTATGTGGATTTCTAAGAAGATTTTTTTAGGATTTTTAAATTTCCCGGCAAGCAGGAAATTTGAAAATCCTTAAAAGATCTTCTATGACAATCCGTATAAACCTGAAACCGAACTATTGGAAACCGTACTATTTGAGGGACGACTGTATGGCTATTTTACTGAAGTGTGTATAAATATTTTGAGGTATGGATATTTTTGAAGTATTGATATTTTACTGAAGTGTGTATAAATATTTTGAGGTATGGATATTTTTGAAGTATTGATATTTTACTGAAGTGTGTATAAATATTTTGAAGTATGGATATTTTTGAAGTATAGATATTTTACTGAAGTGTGCATAAATATATTGAGGTATGGATATTTTTTGAAGTATAAATATTTTTGAATCAATGATCTGAAATTGTAATCTTTTCTCTCTTCTTGGTTATTTTGCTAAAGTTTGTACAAGTAATCATTTATCATAGCCGTTGTTTCAGTCAATTATTCTCATATTTTAAAGAATTTGAATCTCTAATAATTGCTTTCCGTTATTATAGCAAAGAATATTATGGAAGAGGCATGATCTTATAGAGTATACAGGTCTTAGGTTACTACTGGCATGGGTGAATCTCATAGGATAGTCATTATAAACACACATACATAGTTTTTATCAATAGTTTCTAGCATGAGTTAGTCACACCCTATTATTGACTATGGAAGGTTCAAGATGGAGTATGCAGTATGTTTATATAGTGGTATAGTTTTATTGCCATGAGAATCTCAGTGTTTGGGTAGAGGAACTATCAGGCCACTGTGATGATATACAAAGGTGAAGTCATTGGCACCATAAGGGAAAGACTCCGATGGTTTGGACATGTAAAGAGAGCAGGGGAGGATACAGAGCTGGGAGTTTTGGAGAGATTAGAGTTAGAAGGAAGGAGACCAGTTGGTAGACTTAGGAAAACGTGGAGAAGGTGTATACAGGAAGACTTGGCAGTGATGGGATTTTGGATGAGCAGAAGACAGAGTAGAATGGAGGAGAGCCTTAAAGTGTTCAACCGCTCAGGAAGAAATGATGATGATGATGACCCACACCACATGACAACACCATATGACAGCTGTTGTGGTGCTGTGATTGCTTGCCCCAGTCAGTCAGTCAGTCAATCAACCACTGGAAATTGATGCGTGATAACACTACTATCTGACACATGACCCACGCTGGTTCTGCTAAGAGAGACGCCTCATAGATATATACACACGCTGAGACAATAATGTTTCCTGAGGGGCACAGGCTTTAAGTATGTTATATAATGGGTACAGGTTAGAGCCATGTTATCAGAGGGGTACAGGTTAGGGCTATAGTTGCGGTAGGGGAAAATTTGTCACATAATACTTTTGTTGTTATTAATTCCACATCGTAGTTTTAGTTTTGATATTTTGTTACATTTTTAAAACGTGAGGCAGTTGATCTAACATACCAACGTAGAAAAATTACACAGGAAAATAACATAGAAATACATAGGAAAAAATAATGATAATAATAAATAAATAAATATGAAAAAACTAAACATTGAGATGGTAAAAAAAAAAAAAGAGCATGTCAGACTGAGATTGATATTAGTTAACTTCAGAAAAATTGCTTATTGAGTAGAAAATGGAATGGACAACTGATGTAAGTGTGTGTGTGTGTGTGTGAGTGAGTGTGTGTGTGTGTGAGAGAGAGAGAGAGAGAGAGAGAGAATGCAGTCATATGTCTTGCCAGATCACTTTAGTCAGCAGATCAAAACAGTCAAAGTCTTGCCTATTATCAGCTTAAGACTTCCTCCCGACAGTTCTCTTCTTCCCCCCTTGTTGCCGTCTCTCTCTGAAGGCGCCTCAAACTCACTCGCTACCGTAGCAAAAAAATTCTCTCGTCAGTCGTCGGTAGATCAAAAAATGCCATTATCACCGCATGGTTGATCACTAAAAAAAAATGTTAGTTGTTATGTAGAATTGACTCGGTTGAAAACGCACAACACTTGCATTCCATACGGTTTTGTTGGTAATGGGAATTTGTAAGTTTTGTGATGTGAAACTTATACTATGGAATGATTACGACTTTTTTGTTCCAGTAATTGTATCTCATTGTTATTATAGAGAACTGACTGGATTGAAAACATACACACTGCATTCTGTACAGTTTTGTTGGTGAAGGGAATCTGTACATAAGTTTTGTGATGTGAAGCTTATACTATGGAACGATTACGACTTTTTGGGTGTGAGAAATTGTATCTGTTATTGTTATATAGAATTGACTTGCAGAAAACACACTGCATTTCATACTGTTTTGTTGATAATGGGAATTTTTAAGTTTTGTGATTTGAAATTTATACTATGGAAGGATTCTGACTTTTTTTGGTTCGAGAAATTGTACATGTTATTGTAATATAGAATTGACGATTGTAAACACACACACTTGGATTCCGTACTGTGATGTTGGCAAAGGCAATTCATATATAAGTTTTGTGGTGTAAAAACTTATTATGGAAGGAGCCAGGTTTTTTGGGTTCGAGAAATTATTGTTTTATGTAGAATTGACTCGGATGAAAAGACACACAGCTGCATTCCCTACTGTTTTGTTGGTAATGGCTATTTGTAAGTTTTGTGATGTAAAACTTACTGACCCGGTAGCTGCAAGAAAAATGAGAAAAAATCATCACTCACGCAAACCATTTCATAATATATATAAACGCATTTGTGATCAGTTTATGTATCATCTATTTTTGGGGGTTTATATCATGGCAAAAATTTGGCCTGTCGCTGCTACATGGTAAAGCCACAAATTTGGCCTGTCGTTGTTACACGGTAAAGCCACAAATTTGTCCCATTGCTGCTACACGGTAAAGCCACAAATTTGGCCCGTTGCTGCTACACAGTAAAGCCACAAATTTGTCCTGTCGCTGCTACACGGTAAAGCCACAAATTTGTCCTGTCGCTGCTACACGGTAAAGCCACAAATTTGGCCCGTTGCTGCTACACAGTAAAGCCACAAATTTGTCCTGTCGCTGCTACACGGTAAAGCCACAAATTTGTCCCATTGCTGCTACATGGTAAAGCCACAAATTTGTCCCGTCGCTGCTACATGGTAAAGCCACAAATTTGTCCCGTCACTGCTACACAGTAAAGCCACAAATTTGTCCCATTGCTGCTACACGGTCAAGCCACAAATTTGGCCCATCACTGCTACCGGGTTAAGGAAAGATTCAGACTCTTTCGTATAAAGTGTCGAGTGAAGTGTCTTGAAAAAGGTTGCCAGTGTTTACTCATAGCTTGCTTAACGATTGAAGAGTGGATCATTTAATGCTTTATTTATATGATGATATATTTCCAATGTTAAGTTGAAAGCTATCTTAATATTCTAGTACTAATTGGTTGTAGATTGACCTCTCCTCTTTAAGCATTAATTTCCCTGTATATATAAGCTACTGGACTAATGGATGAACTTGATATCTTATGCACATTTAACCACAGATTCTTCCTTTCATATGGAGTTCAAACACTCACTTGTAACAGCCTTATTTATAGCAGGAGGGAAAAGTCTCAACACTATATGCCTAGAAACAAGGAGTGGTATTGGAGGTGGCATGCACTTCCTATGGACTTCTCTATTATTATCTCATGTTTCTTTAGGAGTTAATGCATACCTGATCCTCTCGAGTACTCGCTACAAAGCCACAGTGAATGAGCCAGGTTACAATGCAGTCACGTGCCTTGAACCTGTACAACTATAACCGGTCTTTGTGTTCCCCTTCAGTAGCCGGGTGGTGCCGGGGCCGACCAGAGCCAGGGAATAGGAAAGTGTGGCCACCCGTATCACAGGTGTGCTGTTGGTACTAAAAGATTCAAGTGAAATTGAAAATGATGGTGATATGATAGTGTTGTTTTGTGTGTGTGTGCTTTAGGTATGGTGAGGGTCTCAAAGAAGTACCAAGAACACAAAACACAGCATATCATGCCCAGGGATGGAGTATTCATATTCAGGATTCATATTCAAATGCATTTGAATACCGTATTTGGGTGTAATTGTATTCGTATTCAAATAATTATTGATATAAATCAAAGTATTCTCATTCTTACTCAGATACAAGGGAAAAGTATTCATATTCTGCGAATAATCTGACTAATACGTAAAAATTTATCAGAAATAACAGCCGTTGTTCCTTACAACTCCAGCCTCCTGGGTGGACATGAAACTGCGTGTATAGTACAGGTTCATGGCCTATTTCCATGTTGCATAACTTTAGAGCAGTATTATACCCAGTTACGTATAGAAGGTATTTATTAATGAAAAGTATTCATCAATGTTTTCATGCATACTTTCAAGAAGTATTCGTATTTGTATTTGAATTAAAAGCATTTCTTTGGATTCAAATTTGTATTCATATTCATTTGAATTTGAAGTATTCATATTTATATTCGAATACACATTCTTGTATTCAGTCCATCCCTGATCATATCAGCATCAATTTGAGTTTTGCACGGGTCTGTAGGCAACCACTGTGGTGCCTGTAATCACATTGGCCAAGCTCTCCTACCCCATGGCTCTGGGATGGCTATAGAAATCTCCACAACAGTCACCCATTGAAGCTTGTTGAACATTACATATAATCTTCTCTTGCTCTTGGAGTCACGGTTAATACACTGTAGGGTTGGTGCTACACACGCCTCATAATCCACTGCTATTGGTCACTCTTGCTGCCGTGCCTGAGCTAATACAAGCCACACGCATGCATTTGGAGCCCTTGTTGTCGTAGCTTTAAGGTTGTTCAGTAGACGTAAGCCATTTGTTGACATGTTCATAGATGCCTAAAAATTATATATTGTTGCCACCAGCCTGCCAGCCATTACCTTGCTCCCTAAGCTTGGTCCTCTCTTTGGTGTCTTTGTCTGAGGTTGTAATTTCATTGTTTTGATCGGCCAGACGTGAACCATGAAAATAATCACAATCGTCACCTTCGTAATCAAACTGCCTGTGATTTTTTTTTGTCGATTTTCAGATTTTTGTCACAATCAATTCTCTATTCTTGGCTGAGGTTGTTTTTGTTGTTTTGATCGACAAGACGACAACCCAAGCCATGAAAACAATCACGTATCATCACACCCTCATTAACAAAGTTGCTCGATTCATCTTTCTTACTCTTCGGGAAATCGCAAAAAAAACTCATTTCCTCATTCGGCTTATGATATATAGGCAGAAATAATGACCTAAACCATGAGAACAGTCACCTAATCATCACCTTCATGAAAAAATTGCATTAGTCATTTTCGGCAATTTCCATATTTTTTTACTTAATTTTTTTTTTTCATTTGATGCACCTTTTCATATAGTTGTCATCTTTGTCATTGCAGGTGGGAGTGTTCTACTAAAATTTGCCTTAACCCGGTAGCAGCGGGGATCATGTTTCTTAATGGTCCCTCTAAGCGAGAAAAATGAGAAAAAATCACCCCTCACACAAACCATTTCATAATACTCTATATCGAAGCATTTGTGATCAGACTATGTATCATGTATTTTTGGGGGGGTTATATCATGGCACAAATTTGGCCCGTCGCTGCTGCACGGTTAACATTTCTTCCCATATCATAAACCGAGTGAGAAAGACATTTTTTTTCCAAATTCCCGAAGTCTAGAAAAATATTAATCAGGCAGTTTGTTTACGAGCGTGGCTATGTAAAAAGAGGTTGGGCTTGAGGTTGATGCTTGTTACCACTGTTACATTGTCTGTTTTGGGTAACGTGTGTGAGGTCTTTGTTGATAATAGCTAGGATCACACTGTTACCTCGCTGCCCGGGCTGGAGTCACAGTAACAGGTTGATTGGAAGTTAATGAGGTAGCAAAAGGCCTTACCAGAAGTTGTTTCTCGGAAGTGATGTAGTCTGGCTGAGCAGTTGCCCTCACTGCTGTCCTTTCTCTCTTACCCAAAACAGACAACATAACAACGGTAACATTCCTCAATGTAGAGAGGGCAAGGGACAGAGGGCACATGGTCAAGTGGTCTGGCGGTAACTAATCATGATGCCTACAAATGTATATCTTCTCACCCTTACGGAAAGAACGTTATCGGTGCGCCGGAGTGTCTTGAAAGGGTCTGGTTTTTACGCTGCTGAGCCTTGGGCCACACAACACTTGCTCGGACTAGAAAGGTCAAACTTGTTATCAATAGAGACATGATTTTAGGTACAAGCATAACCCATTTTTTTCTTCTATGTTAAGAAATGGTGAGTTTGTTTCTTTGTTAGTGAGAAGAGGAGGTAAAGAAGAGATGCTCGGATTAGAAAGCACAAACTCACTAGCAAAAGATAATGTGATTTTAGGCACCAACATAAGCCTGATAATTTTTTCTACCTTGTCAAGGGATGGGGAGTTTGTCTCTTTATTAGTGAGAAGAGGAGGTAAAGAATAAGAGATGCTTGGATTAGAAAGCACAAACTCACTACCTTAAGATAATGTGGTTTTAGGTACCAATATAAGCCTGATAATTTCTTCTACCTTGTCAAGAGATGGGGAGTTTGTCTCTTTATTAGTGAGAAGAGGAGGTAAAGAATAAGAGATGCTTGGATTAGAAAGCACAAACTCACTACCTTAAGATAATGTGGTTTTAGGTACCAATATAAGCCTGATAATTTCTTCTACCTTGTCAAGAGATGGGGAGTTTGTCTCTATGTTAGTGAGAAGAGGAGGTAAAGAACAAGAGATGCTCGGATTAGAAAGCACAAACTCACTAGCAAAAGATATGTGATTTTAGGTACCAACATAAGCCTGATAATTTCTTCTACCTTGTCAAGGGATGGGGAGTTTGTCTCTTTATTAGTGAGGAGGCACAGAAGGAAGGAGCAGGACTGAGTGGGATTTTTGTTTGCCCTTGAGCTGCTTCCCATACTGTAAAAATAAAAAGGGGAGGAGGTTATCTGGCTTCCCTGGTCCTGGCATGGGGGGGTACTGTATCTACGTAGAAATGGAGTTTTTTCAATTGTACTTAATATAGGTGAGTTTGCCCTTTCTTTTCTCAGCATCTCATACTTTTGACACTATTTCATTCCCATCCAGTTGTTGTTAATCTCTTTTCCCCAGCAGCAAACACCTATAGTTTTTTCTCTCGTACTTATTTTAGGCGAGTTTGCCCGTTCTGTTCTCTACGCCTCATACTGCTGTTGACGAGGCTTCTTTCCCATCTGGAGTGGCTCAATCTCGGTTTTCCCCTCCTTTTCTCACTAACAAAGACAAATTCACCAACTCTTTACATAGAAGAGAAACCTTATGTTGTTACCAAATATCACGTTTCTGTTGGTGGTGAGTTTGACCTTTCTTCTCTCGACACCATGTTATTAACACTATTTCTTACCCATCTAGAGTCACATTGTTATTCTGTTCTCTTATCAGCAGACGCCATAATATAAGCCTGTTGCGACTAGAGATGGAGTTCTTTCAATGGTACTTTCTTTGGGTGAGTTTGCCCTTTCTACACTCAACCCCTCATACCTCCATCAACACTATTTCCTTCCCGTCAAGAGTCATTGATAATCTGTTCTCCTCTCAGCAGGCGTTTCCTCTCCTCACCCGCTCAGTTCCCACCACTCAGTTACCACTCATGCGGAATAGTGAAATCATTTGTATATATAAACAGCTATATGAATTATTATTATGGTTATGGAAAGTATATATATAAAAGTTTATGTCACCTTGAATATACCACTAATATATTTTATACTTGTAATAATAAAAATATTTAAGTGCCTCTGGGTTTGAGTGATACAGAACGACTTCTTTCTTAGATTCTCCTGGCAAACTCATCACTAGTATTTTTGGCAACAGTAGTAATAGTAGTAGTGGTGGTAGTAGTAGTAGTAGTAGTAGTAGTTATAATAATAGTAATAGTAGTAGAGAGAGGCTCAAACTCGGCCTTAAGAAAATAATAACATAAAATTTGACTTTGACTGAGATCTGTAAAAAGGCTTTGGTATAGGTTTGTTATGGAATGAAAAATATACTGCACTACAATTCCTCAAAATCTGATGCCACTGGAACACTGAGGTCATTGAGAGTCACTATAGTTTGCAGCCACATGTTATATTATCAGGGAATTCATAGCGATTGGGTTTGTCAGTGTGTTAGATTCAAGCACAGGTCTGAAGAGGAAGAAGAAAAGAATGAAAAAAGAAGAAAAAGAAAGGAAAAAAGTTGAAGTAGAGGAAGAAAAGAAAGGAAAAGAGGAAGAAGAAAAAGAAAAGGGAAAGAAGTTGAAGAGGAAGAAAAAGAAAGAAAAAGAAAACAAGTTGAAGAGAGGAAGGAAAAGAAAGAAAAAGAAGAAAAAAGAGAGAAAGAAAAAGAAGAGAAAGGAAAAAGTTGAAGAAAGGAAGAAAAAAAAGAGAAAGAAAGGAAAAAAGTTGAAGAAGAGAGGAAGAAAAAGAAGAAACTAGATAAAGAAAAAAGAACAAGAAAATGAAGAGAAGAAAAACAAGCCTCAGAAAGGTACGTGAGATACCATATGCTGTGTTCCCTTAGCAGCAGGAGGAGGAGGAGGTGCATCATCCTGGACACTGACTACCAGAACATTGAAACCACAGAGACGAGAGAATGCAGAGGAGAACATAAGGACAGTCAGGGGAGGGCACAGCAGGGAGGGGACCTGACCACGACCTCTGCCAATCACCTTCTTTGGATAAGTGACTTCTGCATGACGCTGTGTTGATGTATGATAGAACTATAAGTCAGAGTTAGAGAGCTGTCATTGGGCTGAAAGTGAGAGGTTCAGAGCAGTTTCTAGTGGCTGGTATATGTAGGTCCTTCATATCATTTACTTGTTACCTGTTGTCCCTGGGTCCTCCACTTTGAAGCTGTGATACGTCCATCCTAAGCTCCCTTTTGGATGATAGAACTGGATGTCAGAGTAAGAGAGGTACAGAGCAGTTTCTAGTGGCTGGTATATGTAGGTCCTTCATATCATTTACCTGTTACCTGTTGTCCCTGGGTCCTCCACTCTGAAGCTGCGATACGTCCATCCTAAGCTCCCTTTTGGATGATAGAACTGTATGTCAGAGTTAGAGAACTGTCATTGGGCTGAAAGTGAGAGGTACAGAGCAATCTTTAAAGGCTGGTATATGTAGGTCCTTCATATAATTTCCCTGTTACCTGTTGTCCTCTGAAGCTGCGATACGTCCATCCTAAGCTCCCTTATGGATGATAGAACTGTATGTCAGAGTTAGAGAACTGTCATTGGGCTGAAAGTGAGAGGTACCGAGCAGTTTTTAGTGGCTGGCATGTTGGTCCTTCATATCAATTACCTGTTACCTGTTGCCCTAGGTCCTCTAATTTAAAGGTATAGGTAGAATAAGGAGTGTTTGTCAGTGTGTGGGTGATATCCGGGTTCACAGTGGAAGGGGAACACAGCCAGTGACTCTTGTATGACGCTGTGTTGGTAGTGCTGTGAGAAATATAGTGAGGATGTCAATAGGGCTTTAGTTCCTCCTCTTGCAGACTCCTTACGTTCTTATGTTCTTATATATACCATAATAGTCACAATTTATAACTCACTCAACTCATTTATTAGTATTATTTGTTTCTCTGTTCCCCGCAGTACATGTGGAGATCCTTTTATTACGTACCTGATATATATTGCCCTGGGTCATCCACTTCAAAGGTACAATCAGAATAAGGTTTGTTAGTCAGCGCGTGGGTAATCTTCAGGTTCTTGGTGGTAGTTGAAGACAGGCAGCTTTCAGGAGGGTGAGTTCCGCTTCTCTTTCTATCCATGAGTATGAGTTTAGAGTAAGTTCAGCTGATATCTTTGTGATTTTAGTTTTTTTCACGTGGTAAATCATCCCCAGCTTCCTTCTTTTCCTTACTCAGCTTACTCTCTTTCTATGCCATGAGTTTGGAGTTTAAAGTTAGTTGGATTGATATTTTTATGACTAGCTCTTTTGCATGTGTTCAGTCATTCCTTTTGTCAATCCATATCTGAAACTCTCTCCTTCCTTTCTCAGCCTTCTCCACAGTTCCCTTCTTCTTACTCTCCTCCCCATCAGTCTAGGGTAAGTTAGACTGATGTTTTATGACTATTTCTTTTACATCTTCTTTTGCATGTGCTACGTCATTCTTCCTTTTGTCAATCCATATCTCCAACTCTGTCATTCCTTTCTCACCCTTCTCCACAGTTCCCTTCTTCTCATTTCTTACTCTCCTCCCCATCAGTCTAGGTTAAGTTAGACTATTGTTTTATGACTGTATTTCTTTTACATTCTCTTTTGCATGTGGTACGTCATTCTTCCTTTCGTCAGTCCATCCTTTCTCACCCTTCTCCACAGTTCCCTTCTTCTCAATTCTTACTCTCCTTCTACCCGTCAGTCTAGGGTAAGTTAGACTATTGTTTTATAACTGTATTTCTATTATATCTTCTTCCTTACCAGTGCCTCCCCAATTCCTTTCTTTTCATTCCTCGCCTTTCTTCCTTTACCTCACGCTCTCCTCCTTCCACCAATGAGTTTTAGAGTAAGTTGGACATATAGGTCGGTATTATAAGTCTTTCGCTTCTCACATCAGCTATTTCTAAAGGTCAAAGAGGGGGCCAGTCGGGTTCTAATGAGTGTTTCTTCAGGTTCATGGTACAGAAGAAGGGTCAGACTACCACCAGGGTCATCAAACTACTGCTGGAAATGCCCACAACTCTTACGAAAGTCTTGTCAAATGTGTGAGCTTGGGTGACGAAATGTCTTATAATACGACCCATAGTTATGTTTGCAGCTGTACACACTGCCTTTCTGTGCCTGGTTGGTAACATGCGGGACTTGCCAGGGAAGGTTGTGGTGTAAAGAGGCCTTGGGATGTATAGCGAGTTTACTAGCTACGAAAAAAAATTACATGGTTCTGTGTGACGTAATATTTTTTTTCTTCTCATTTTTTTTACAATCATGTAGTAGTATAGTACATATGGCTAAGCAAAATATATAAATTCAGGTCTGTAATATAGTATACGTATAGTTGTCTATAAAACTATATAAATTACAAGAAAAATAAGATATTACACTTTTTATTATTATTATCATCATTGGTTTTCTTTTTCGAGATTCTTTGTGTAAAGCGCTTTATAAATCCCTGTGAACGGTGAATTTGTCAAAGACTCAGGAAAAAATTCATGGTAGGATATATATATATATAATTTTTTTTTTTTCCGGCAGCGTGGCGAGGGCGTAACATGAGCTCCACGCCACACCACACCACACCACACCACGCCACACCACGCCACACCATGCCACGCCATGCCACGCCATGCCACAGCATGTCACGCCAGGCTGTCCGACCGAGGCCACCACCACCACCACCACCACATTCACACAACGAAGAAGGAAGGGTTGTCGTAACCATAACCTCAATGCAGTGGACCCTCCATTTAGTGCGGTTCTTCTTCTTTCCTCTTCTTAACCCGGTAGCAGCGGGGATCATGTTTCTTAATGGTCCCTCCAAGCGAGAAAAATGAGAAAAAATAACCCCTCACACAAACCATTTCTTAATATATATCAAAGCATTTGTGATCAGATTATGTATCATCTTTTTTGTGGGGTTTATATCATGGCACAAATTTGGCCCGTCGCTGCTACACGGTAAAGCCACAAATTTGGCCCGTCGCTGCTACACGGTAAAGCCACAAATTTTGCCCGTCGCTGCTACACGGTAAAGCCACAAATTTGGCCCGTTGCTGCTACACGGTAAAGCCACAAATTTGGCCCATTGCTGCTACTGGGTTAAGCGTTTTTGTATAGTGTGCCCTTGAACCGACTTCCTCACACACACTCACACATACCTACATATACAAAGATGTTCCACCAGTTCCCAAATCACTAACTCCCATTGAAATCCCTTGGAAATACAGTAATACCTCGGTTCACAAGTGCCTTACTTTACGAGTGTTGTGATTTATGAGCAAAAAATTCACCAAAAAATACCTTGATTTACGAGTGGTGACTTGGTGTATGAGCATCCTGTTTGTACAAGTTATAGATGTGAGCGTGGGCTTCCTTTGTTTGCTGTAAGGTGAGAGCGCTCAGAGTGGAAAACTATGTGAATGGGGTTTCAGTCCACGTTGTACACTCACAGAGGTAGCACTCGCGCGCTCCTGTCTGCTTACGTTTGTGCTCTAGTGTGCGATCTTTGTGTTTTCAGCAATACAATTACGGGAGCAGTAAGTAGTGGGCTTTTTTTTTATCAGTTTTCTTTTTTTTTATGTCCTTGCACTGTCTCCTCTGCTGTAAAAAAAAAAAAATAATAAAAAAAAATTTAAAAAGTTGTAGTTTGCGAGATTTTTCGTTTACGAGCAAAATTCCTGAACAAATTAAGCTCGTAAACCGAGGTAGGACTGTACTAACATCTTCATTTAGCTTGACTTCCTTAGATATCTCTCTTGCATTAAACAGAGGGTCCACTGTAACATAATGTGGCACTCCATGACTAAAATATAATATAATCGTATCCTCCACTTACCATATATACACATTTAGTTCCCTGAATGGCCAATAATATACATCTCGGAACACAAGCAACTGTCTCCACTCCCTAAATGTGTCTGCCAGCCCCAACACACAACACCAACACAAGCTCTGCTCCTTAAGGTAAGTAAGTATACTCCACCATCGAATATTTACTTCATCATAGTTTAGGGGCAAAACAAACCATAGTCAGGGTACACAAAGTTGGTCCTGAAGCCTCACCCCCTCCCTCACCCTCCTCTCTCTCTCTCTCTCTCTCTCTCTCTCTCTCTCTCTCTCTCTCTCTCTCTCTCTCTCTCTCTCTCTCTCCCATTCACTCCTAATTCCAAGCTCTTGTCATCCAGCAAATCAGCTCCCTTGGGTATATAAGAGGGGGCTGGGCTTCTGGGTCAGTCTGGTGTATGGTGACTATAGGATATGGGCTGTGTGTGCAGCAGTATGGTGCAAGTCCTAAAGTGTCCTCTTCACTGGGAAGGTAAAGGAGTTTGTTTCAGTAATAAGTGTCACCTTCCCTGTTATTGTTATGTATACAGAAGAATAAGAGTAGACTGAAATGTATAATTTTAAATTTGTTTGTCAGGCTCACTTCATGCTGGTGAGGCAGAGACTTTCATAGACATTCATTATTTGTATTTACTGTCTTATTTTATTACTTAAACACTGTCATTTTGTTTCAGCTATTACATAAATATATACTAGGTAATTTTCATGTTGGTGCACATCACTGCTATTGTTGTTTTCATCTTTGGTGAGTATCTTGCAATGTAAACACGTCACCTCTCAGGAAACAACTGTTTGTGCAGACACACACACACAGCTGAACCTTGAGGTTTCAAATGTGTGATGAGAAGACCTTTCTGAATTTTCCAGAAATAAAACCTTTCTGGTGTGTGTCTACAACAGTGTGAGGATTTAAGCCAGACGTGCCTGAGTCTGCACCGTGACATCCACTTGTGTCCTGCCAGCCATGTACACAGCCTGTTCTCGCCCCAACAAGTGCCTCAGGCACTCCCAAAGTCAAGTTTTACAGAGATTTTAACAACAATGTACAAACATTACCTAACCAAAACTTCTGGGGGCTTCCATAGTAATTTTGTTGTTTTAATTTTTTATTAGATATTTTTATGCCATTAAGTTTATATCTTTACACTGTACTCTGCTTGACCCTGTGTCAGAGACAACCCAGATGATAAACCCCAATAATAAGAAAGCAGGAGAGTGTAAAGGAAGAACAGGCCTGCTGGCACACGGCTCTCCCAGGCTGTGCGCCACACCTGTCACTGCACACTCCAGCCGTGAGTGGACAGCTGCCGGATCAGTGGCTTTCATCTGAAGTGTTTGAAGCTGGAAAAAAGTTGTCTGGATTGGCAAGTGCCTAATATATATATATTATGAACAAAACTTTTGTATGTGAGAAAATACCTTCCCACAGTTGTTTGCTTCAAACCAGCTAAGAGAACTCATTTGTGCTGTGAAGGTAAAAGAATAAAAAAGATGAGGACTGATTTAAAAAATGTCCATCGATTTCTAGCACATCTTTGTTGCATCACTCAGGAGCTGTTCAGACAATAGCAATAACAAGTAAAGGTTTAGCGTTAGACCAAACTTGATCATTGACTACTGGTGCTGTGTAGTGAAGACTCCACCGCTGCCTCCACAGTCTTGGTTATCAAAAGAGGAGGAAGGAAACACACACACACAGGCCGCTGGGCCACCCGGATGCAGCCAGCACACACTGGGCCTGCACAGAGCCCCCGCTGCCACCGCCTCACCACCACCACCACAGTTTGTACAGGTGAATCAATATATATAAAACTTTCCTCTCATGAAAATTGTCGTAGGCACATATCCAAACATTAAGGTACGTAAAGGTAGAAACACTGATGATATGAACACTATTACTACATAGGTAAACATGATATACACGTCTTGCAGGAGGAGAACACACACACAATGAGGGTGCAGCGTCAGACATCAGGCGTGCTCAGGACACAGTACAGACACCACGCCACAACAACGGGACCAGACGGCGGTGCAGCGAGACCAAGAGTTTGTCCCACACTGCAAGAATCTGGGGTATACAACACGGGAAAGCGTTCTGGTCAGTGACACATTTGTTTTGTCTTCTAAACAGAAATATCAACTATTGTCATGTGTTCTATCATGTTCATTAACACTGCCTCGCCTCACCCATCCATTTTCAGTAGTTCCAAGCATCTGAGGTGACAGAACACAACACAAGACAGATTTTCAGGTCAGTAACACCTCAGTTTTGTCCTCTAAAAATACAGGAATATCAACCAGTGCTTCGTACTCTCCCACATAAACACTGCCATATTCATCCCACCCAATTCAAACACTCCTCAGTAACTTTTCATTGGTCAACACTTCCTGTTTTCAATTTGACTTTTGTTTGCTGTGACCTTTTAGCTTATCTGTGGCTCAGGTGGTTTGCCACCCAAACTTCTACTCAGAAGGCCTGGGTTCGATCCCTGGCACTCGGTGGTGTTACATTACAAGACTCGTGACCATTGCTCTGTTACTTTATAAACTTTGACTTCCCCGCTAATAACAGGCTCCTTACCACCTAACAGCTCACATTACCCTTCCTAAGCTTTTCCCAGCAAGCTCAACTTCACTCATCCCCTCTGACATCTAGTTCAGTACATTTACAACACTGTTTTGTACAAATAATTTCATAACCTGCCCTGTTACCTTACACTTTGACTCACCGCTAACAACAGTCTCGTCACTCTAACACGTAACTCTTATCCTCCCTGAGCAGCAAGCCCAACATCCCTCCTCTCGGCCCACACATCCCTCGACACTCAGTATGTACATCATCAGGTTACATGTCAGAACACAGCACATTTCACCCTGCCTCAGGACAACACACTGAATATATATGTTTCCAAATTTGCTTAATAACATCCATACTGCAGTTCTCCTATATATTTACTTAAGTCTAGATGTGTGTAGGAGTGTATTTTGGAAGGTAATAATCTTTGAAGGCGAGATTATATTAATGAGAGAGGAAGATAAGCTTAGTATAATGTGGGAGGAAGATTAAGTTAGTGTTATGTTGAGGCTTGTAAATAGAGGGAATGGTGATAACTGGTATGAGGGGTACTGATATGATGATGATTGGTGTTGAGGGAGGGATAAGGTGGTGGTTGAGTGAGTGGTGTTGAAGGTGGTAGTGGTGGTGGGTGACGTCAGCTATTAGCGGTATTAAGGGGACAGGTGGGGTTTGAGTGGTGTTGAGGGGACAGGTGGTGTGTGAGTGGTGTTGAGGGGGTGAGGGGTGAGGTGGTGGTGGTGTTGTGAGGTATGAAGTGGTAAATGTTGAGCAGCAAAAGGCAGAGCCAAGAGACACAAGGTTTAAGCAAAAGTTTCCTTTTTGTCAGTGTGTCAGGTCACTTACATGTGTACAGGCACACACATACACACACACAACAAAACAAAAGCCAACTGTTTCTGTTGTAATTATTTTCTATTGAGTCCATCAATGCTTTTTAGTTGAAACTATGTAATGAATTGAGCCTGTTGTATCTGTACATGCTGAATTCTCTTTTTTGGTGACATGTAAACAGACATAATTTTATAATGCGTATATAATACGCAGCGGCAGTTTTATTAATTTTGCCGTGCTGATACAGTGTAAGGGTAATGGTACAACCACCTGCATGACACTGTAAGGTGTTTTGGCCCACTCTTAAGGAAACTGGACTGCCTACATAGCCACCATCCTGCCTTTCCCAACCTAAAACTGATGTAGTCCTTCATACACTATGTAACCCTAAGCCAACTACACTCATCAGTTAAGTCAGGGGTTTGTCATCTTGTAGAACACACAGGCAGGAAGGATTAGCTGTGAATCAATCATGGCCTGATCAGCACAGCGTCACAGGTCCTGGATCCAGCCAGACCTGTTTGGAAGTGTCTTTCTGCAAGTTCTGGTTCCTGCCAGAAATTTATCCCCTGGACCTTCTTGCCCAGCAGAAAACTTTGTTAAATGAATTTGTGATTACAGTACTGCAGATTGTGTGTCTAATTCTCTGTATTTCATTAATTTTCTGTTGTGTTTTGTCTTGCAGACAGAGATGCATTTTGAACACATATATGCACACACACGCAGGGAATTCAAAATGGGAAGGTTTGCCGGAAAATGTAAATGACAAGTTGTAGCTGGTGAGAGAAACACTTGAGATTAGTAAGTAGGAAAATGTTGAAGTCCATTTAATGTTTGATTATACAAGTGTTGCCTCCCTTCACCCGGCCTCACAGCTGGTCCTCTGAGGCTTCCTGTCAGCAGCCCGAGCCTCTGCTCCAGGAAGGAAACCTGGACACGAGTCTGAGGCCAAATGATTATGGACTAAAACCTGGAAGTAAGAAAAATGTTGAACAAAACTGTTGACACACACAAGCCTGAGTGTCTGCCTGCTGGACATTCAGTAAGCTCCATTATTTTTACACATTTGGTAGTTTAGTTGTGCATCGTAACTCTCAATCAGGAACAATGATTTACACAATCTTCAAGCCTTGGCAGACCACAAGACATTTCAATTCCCTGCACTGGCCATTACTCAATAATAATAATAATAATACTTGGTAGTGTGACAATGTTGTTTTTGACCCAGGAACAGTGTCACTAAGTTCCAGCAAAGGTCACACCAACGCCCCGAGACAGGCCCTTACATCCCACAGCTTAAGAGTACCATTAGTTATGTTAGTTGTGTCTCTCTATTAAAGCTTTCCAATGACCTATCACAGTCATACAGGTTTGCAATTAGTTAAGTTTACTACAGCGTGATGATGAAAAAAATCTTCGAGTAATCTCTCTGCTTAACATGATAGTTGCTGCCTTGCCTTCCTCCCTCAGCTGGTCTTCAAGTGGTTAAGGTCCTCTGCGCTAACGCTTGTTTCAGGACAGTGTGGATCACGTCTAAGCTTCATCTAATTACAAAATTCACAACCTTGCCCTCACTCAAAACTTAATCAATCATTAATGGCAGATATTTATAAATGTCAAAGAGGTAAAATGATTTCTGTGTGAGGTTGGTGGCAGATCAAGACTCACAACCTTGCTTGCTCTCACCCCAGACCAAAACAAACATTGATGGCGGATATTTAAAAATGTGAATCGTTATCACTAAAATGATTTCTGATGGCTTGCAGGTGTGTGTTGAGGACCACCTGCTTATGAAGGCATCACTGAATTTACACGGAGTATTGTAAGCACTTTCTATCATTCTTTCCGACAGATTTACAAGAGAATTGCAGGTGAATTATGTTCCTTTCTTGGTGAGTGCTTGCAGGGGTGTGTCAACTATACTAAGACTCAATCTTTGCCTGTATGTTTCTCACACATAAAAAGGCATTTGTGCAATAATTAGGGACTTGAAATTCCTATAACTTGAGCCTGAATTTGAACGGCATACAGAGTTATTAGGTTAGAAAAATGTAAAGTAAGTAGATCAATGTCATGCCATTAATCTGCTCTGTCACACTGTTTGAATTTGAACAGTATACAGTTATTATGTTAGAACAATATAGAGTTAGTAGATCAGTGTTATGTTATTATTACTCTGCTCTGTCTCAGTGTTTTCTAGTAAGAAATTCCATGGCACTGAACATGCCGAGGGCCACGAGGTTTTAGTACAAGGCTACAAAGAGTATTGAGATCAGACCTTCAAGTCCTCCACGATATTAATAAAAAATAGCTCACTTCTTCATGGCACTCAGCCCCACCTGGCACCCCCAACACTAACCCAGCCCATTAATGCCACATTGTAGTAACCGCTAATTTTGGCACAACGGCACAGTGCCACCTCTAATGCTCCTCCTAGGCATCCTGCCTCGCCCCACAACCCTTAAGTTTCCTCTATAGTACAGTTTGAGTCGGCAGCGAAGACAGTAGGAATGCATACAGTGATGTCTGACTTTAGTGATGTAGTAAATTGTACACTTACATAGTTACTTACGATAACCGCTAGTCAAGTGCTCAGAGTCCAGTGTGTGCGTCACAGCTAAGACAGGCATTATACACATTACAGGTCCTTCACCCCGGCCGTCATTACCGCCGCAGGGGGTGCCACATGCCGATGGGCTTCCTCAGCGCCGACATCATCTGGTTCCAGTGGGACAGTGCCTTGCCCGTGGCCTGCGTGCCCACGATGACATGACCCACAGCGCGCGCCTGGCCTCCGTCGCTGCTGTGCTCCGCCACCGTCACGCGCAGCTGGATGTTCTGGGGAGGGAAGTTGGGTCAGTGGAGGTAGTGGCAGGTCAGTAGTGTGGCGTGACAACAGCCCTCACTGACGCACAATGATATTCCCCAAGGTGCTACCACTTAAGCTGTTTTTCAGTATTACCTATGTGACCCACTGCCTGGCCTCTTAACATAGCCAAGAACTGCCATCTTGTGAAACTATAACAATAAATAGTTTTGTGTAAAAATCTCCAGTGGACAGTCTATATAACAGTGTGGTGTCCAGGCTCTGTATATAACCTTGGTCCCCGGGCAGCTGTGAGTGAAGCAGAAAGTGTTTATCTTTAACCCGGTAGCAACGATGGGCCAAATTTGTGGCTTTACCGTGTAGTAGCGATGGGCCAAATTTGTGCCAAGATATAAACCCACCAAAATAGATGATACATAAGCCGATCACAAATGCTTTGATATATATTATGAAATGGTTTGTGTGAGGGGTGATTTTTTTCTCGCTTGGAGGGACCATTAAGAAACATGATCCCCGCTACTGCCGGGTTAAATGTCTGCAAAAAATTAGAAAGAAAAGTTGTTTATATCTAACCTGATCCTTACAAGTTAACCTGTCAAGTCATTCTCTTCTTCCTCTTCTCCTTACTTCTCAACCCATTCAACCACTACTCTACATCCTCCATTCCATCCTCAACTTTTTTTATTTTTGTTCTCTATAGTGATAAAATGTGTCTCATGGGTGAGAAAAAATATTTGCCAATTTCAGGTGTTCATGTCTAATCTCATCCCACAGAGCTTAAAAAGTCAACAGCCTTTCTAGTTAAAATCACTTTTTTATCAATATTTTAACCTTACATCCTTCCTTAGCCTATTGTTTCCATCTTATCAACTCTCTACATCCTTCCTGTCTCATCTTAATCCTCTCATCCTATCAACATAAATCTCTCCCGTTCTTCATGTTTGCAAAATATCATTGAATATCAACATCTTTTGTCTCCATTATGTCCTTCCTGTCTATCTTAATCCTCTCATCCTATCAACCCTAAATATACTCCTTCCGTTCTTCCTGTTTGCCTAATCTCATCCTATGCACCCTATCAACAGCCTTTCTACATCCTCCATTCCATCCTCCCTGTCTATCTTAATTCTCTCATCCTATCAACCCTAAATCTTCCCTTCCATTTTTCCTGTTTGTCTAATCTCATCCCATGCACCCTATCAACAGCCTTTCTAGTCTCACCCAATAAACCTTACATCCTTCCTTACCTATTGTTTCCATCTTATCAACTCTCTACATCCTTCCTGTCTCATCTTAATCCTCTCATCCTATCAACCCTAAATCTCTCCCGTTCTTCCTGTTTGCCTAATCTCATCCTATGCACCCTATCAACAGCCTTTCTCCATTCTCCATTATGTCCTTCCTGTCTCATCTTAATCCTCTCATCCTATCAACCCTAAATCTCTCCTTCCGTTCTTCCTGTTTGCCTAATCTCACCCCATGCACCCTATCAACTCAACAGCCTTCCTAGTCTCACCCAATAAGTATCCAGTAAGCTCCATTATTTTTATACATTTGGTAGTTTGGTTCTGCATCTTAACTGTCACTCAGGAACAATGATTTACAGGATCCACAAGACGTTTCTTCCATACCTATTGTTTCCATCTAATCAACTCTCTACATCAAGACGCCTCTCCACCCGAAACTGATCTCTCTTTTGGCTACTCTATACTATCTTCTGTTGCGGGAGTGTCAAGTAGCGGGCTTTTTTTTTCTACACTTTTTGTAGCCCTTGTGCTCACTCTTCTGTTGTATAAAAAAAAAAAATCCATTCTTGCTGTTCTTCTAATCCAAAACGCTTCAACTGATTAACTTGACATGCTTCCCTCCATTCTTCCTGTTTTCATTCTATATGTTTTAACTCTTTCCTTCTATTCTTCTTCTTTTTCTTGGGGGTATTATGGGGCTAGTTAGGCTGTGGTTATCATCCTACTACTCTCATTCTGTAACCCCTATATCCTTCACTCCGTTCTTCCTGTCCTCATCCTATACTCCCTAAATCCTTCCCTCCTGTCCCCCTGTCCCGCTCACATGCAAGGCCGGTGCAGGGACGCTGAAGATCATTGCCTCGTTGAAGACCGGGGAGCGTGTGTCCTTCTTCACGCTGGTCTTCTTCTTCATCACCTTCTTGCCGTTCTGCAGCACGTATACCTGATGGAATGAAGGGGATTAACATGGGTATCTATCTCTATATTCAAGGGAAGCATTGAGTGTGTTTATGGGAAGGAAAAAGACATACTAAACCAGCCTGTTGATTTAAAGGAGAGTTACTGGTGCCTGTTGATTTAGAGGATGTTTGCTGGAGTGTTCATAGGTGTTCAAGGGAGGCAATGAGTGTGTAAGGAGAAGGAGAGACATAATAAACTATCCTGTTGATTTAGGGGGAGTTAATGGAGTGTGTGTGTGTTTGTGTGTGTGTGTTCAGTTGAGAAAATAAGTGTACTAAGTGCAAGTAGAAAGTGTGTTTGAGAAGAAAGACGTACTAACTCATGTTCATCTCCTTCCCTTCCCTTCCCTTCCCTTCCCTTCCCTTTCTGTCCCTCCTCTCTCCTTTTCCTCCCTTTCCTTCCCTTCTTTTCTCTTTCCTTCCCTTCCCTTTCTGTCCCTCCTCTCTCCTTTTCCTCCCTTTCCTTCCCTTCTTTTCTCTTTCCTTCCCTTCCCTTTCTGTCCCTCCTCTCTCCTTTTCCTCCCTTTCCTTCCCTTCTTTTCTCTTTCCTTCCTTTCCTTTCTGTCCCTCCTCTCCTTTTCCTCCTTTCCTTCCCTTCTTCTCTTTCCTTCCTTCCCTTTCTGTCCCTCCTCTCTCCTTTTCCTCCTTTCCTTCCTTCTTTCTCTTTCCTTCCTTCCTTTCTGTCCCTCCTCTCTCCTTTTCCTCCCTTTCCTTCCACTCCCTTCTCTTCCCTTCCTTTCTCTTTCCTTCCCTTCCCTTTCCTATCTTCCTGTTCTTCTAATCTCTCAACATCATTCCATTCCTTCTGTTCTCCTTATCCTAACTCATTTACCTAAGTATGCACATGACCAGGGAAGGCAGTGAGTGTAAGGGCTTCTAGAGTTTGTGTTTATGGGAGGAAGGAAAGACAACCAGTTACACTATGAGGAAAGTAAGGCAAGGTTAACTTGAGGTGGGGAGGCAGTGGTTGGGGTGACCTCAAGACCCACATGCTGTCCAAATGACCACCCATCAACCATAATAGCTTGAGCAACCTTCATCAAGAGGAGCAGTGAGGGGAAGCAGCATAGGCCTGACAACAGAACACAACAATGCCACTAACAGACTGAGGCTGGCCACATGACACAAAGAGGGGAGATGAAACTTGTGCGTACTGGAGTTAGAAAAATAAACCCCCAAAACAGGAATTGAGGGAAAAAAGTGAATGAAGAGATAGATTATACAGGGGAGGCCAAACTTGTGTGTTATAAAGCTGGAAAAATCAATCCCTTAAAAACAGGAATTGAGGGAAAAAAAGTAAATGAAGAGGTAGATTATACATGAAAGGGACGCCAAACGTGTGTGTTATAAAGTTGGAAAAATCAACTCCCCAGAAAACAGGAATTGAGGGAAAAAAATAGAGGTAAATATAATGAGAAAGAAGACCAAAGTTGAGTGTATTGGAGTTGGAAAAATCAATCCAAAAACAGGAATAAGAGATAAGAAAATGTAAATGAAGAGGTACTAGATATACTGGCAAACACACTCACAGGAAGGGTACTGGCTGGTGTGTGTGTGTGTGTGTGTGAGGGGGGGGGGGGGGGGCGAGAGAGGAGAGGTAAAGGATGGCATTATATGAAGCAAAGGAAAGATAAAGGAGGAGGAGGAAGAGGAAGAGAAAGGAAGGAATAAGTAGAGAGAAGATAGACTAATTTGAGTTTAATAGAGTTGGAAAATTCAATCCAAAACGCGAATTAAGAAGAGAAGAAAAAAAAGAAAAGAATATGAGAAAAAAATATATATACAGGTAGGTAAGTATGTATAGTAAGACACTTTTCAGGAGGGTACAGGCAGGTAATCACGAGTCCACCACATGCTCAGACCGTGGACAGCTAACGCACCTTGACGAAGGGGTCCGCGGTGGTCTTGTCCCCGGTCCACTGCAGGCTGCGCGCTTTCACCACCACCACCGTGAGCCGCTCCGCCGTTGGGAGGTAGGAGAGCGAGAACATGATTTCCCCGTAGCCGACGCCGCGCTGGGGAGGAAGAGTTTGTATCAGTTAAACCTGTATTTATCTAACATTCACGCCCTTAGCTCTACACTATATACTAACTAGAGGAATGGAAGCAAGGAATCAGTTATCAAATCAAACCGGAACATTATCTAACATCTAATATCTAACATCCACGTCCTAAGCTCTACACTATATACTAACTAGAGGAATGGAAGCAAGGAATCACTTATCAAATCAAACCTGAACATTATCTAACATCCTAACTAATGTCTAATATCTAACATCCATGTCCTTAGCTCTACACTATATACAAAACCTGAACATTATCTAACATCCTAACTAATGTCTAATATCTAACATCCATGTCCTTAGCTCTACACTATATACAAAACCTGAACATTATCTAACATCCTAACTAACATCTAATATCCAACATCCACAACTTCGTCTCTACACTATAAACAAACTAGAGAAATGAAGGCAAGGAATCACTTATCAAATCAAACCGGAACATTATCCAACATCCTAACTAACATCTAATATCTAACATCCACAATCTCGTCTCTACAAAACATACGAGCTTAAGAAAACTGGAGGTAAGGAATCAGTTTTTTATCTAATTATTAAACCTGAACTTATTTATCATTATCTAACGTCCTAACTAACATCTAACATCCACATCCTCACAAGATATACAAGGACTAGAGACATGGAGGTGAGGGAGGTATTTCTCTACATCAAATGGAAGGAGGAAGAGGAGGAGGAGGAGGGAACAAGTGGAAGAAGAGGAACCTTACTGAGTGGAGGGCAAAGTATCATTAGCCAGCCATATCATAAGGTCATTTGAGGTCACTGACTTTAACCCGGAAGAGAAGGGAAAGGTCATGAGTGAGAGAGGATTAAGAGAGGGGGAATGAAGAGTAAGAAAGATAGGATTAAGAGAAGGGAGGATGAGGGAGATAGGAAGAGGAGGAGGAGGAGGAGATTGAAGGGTTGAAAGAAAGAAAGAGTGAGGACCAAGAAGAGAGAGAGAGAGAAAATGAAGGGAAATAAAGAGAATAATGGAGAGAATGAGAATGCAGAGAAGGGATGAAGAATGAAAAAGAGAGAAGTGTGAAAAGGGAGAATAAAGGGGAAGGAAGGGAGAGAATGAGGATGAAGAGGAAGGAAAATTTGAAGGGAAGAAGAGAGAGAGAGAGAGAGAGAGAGAGAGAGAGAGAGAGAGAGAGAGAGAGAGAGAGAGAGAGAGAGAGAGAGAGAGAGAGAGAGAGAGAGAGAGAGAGAGAGAGAGAGAGAGAGAGAGAGAGAGAGAATAAGGACCGAGAAGAAGGAGGATGAAGGGCAAAAGTCAAGTATATAATCCAGCCTTAAATAAAACCCAATCCTGCACGCGTAAAGAACACACTAATGAAGGCTTTCTCTCAAGGGCAAGACTTAAGGAGAGGAAGTGAAAGGTCACACCAACAAGTACAGGCTAAAGATAGACAGATAGATAAATAGATAGATAGATAGATACAGATGGATGGATGGATGGATGGATAGATTGAGAGAAGTAATTAATGCATGAAAATAAAAAAAAGGAAGGAAATATATAGAAAGAAAAGGAGAGAGAGAGAGAGATCGAGAGAGAGATCGAGAGAGAGAGAGAGAGAGAGAGAGAGAGAGAGAGAGATCGAGAGAGAGATCGAGAGAGAGAGAGAGAGAGAGAGAGAGAGAGAGAGAGAGAGAGAGAGAGAGAGAGAGAGAGAGAGAGAGAGAGAGAGAGAGAGAGAGAGAGAGAGAGAGATTGGTAATTAATGCATGAAAATATAAAAGGAAGGAAATATATAGAAAGAAAAGGGAAAAAATGAGAGAGAGAGAGAGAGAGAGAGAGAGAGAGAGAGAGAGAGAGAGAGAGAGAGAGAGAGAGAGAGAGAGAGAGAGAGAGAGAGAGAGAGAGAGAGAGAGAGAGAGAGAGAGAGAGAGAGAGAGAGAGAGAGAGAGAAAGGGCTGCTTAGGGATTTGGCAGGAGTAGTGAAAATTTGGACAGTGAACTTGAGTCAATATTTCCCTTTAAACATGACAGGAGAGTCCAAGCGCAGTGCTGTAGTGTTGCATTAACCTGGAACTCAATACAACAACACCCTCCAACACACACACACACACACACACACACACACACACACACACACACACACACACACACACCATCCCACATCCATCCAGTCCAACTTCGCACGTACTTCAACCATAATAGACCTAATTCAATCACCCACTTGTATGGCCCAAAATTCCACTCCATTATAGATCCACACACCCACAGCGCGCCACGAAACACATGAGACATTAATCCGGACCAGGAAAGGGTTTTACCGGCGCCGGGGGATCGAACCCGCAACCAGCGAAATGGGAGAGGCACTTCTTAAACCAGTCGGCCAAGGAGAGAGAGAGAGAGAGAGAGAGAGAGAGAGAGAGAGAGAGAGAGAGAGAGAGAGAGAGAGAGAGAGAGAGAGAGAGAGAGAGAGAGAGAGAGAGAGAGAGAGAGAGAGAGAGAGAGAGAGAGAGAGAGAGAGAGAGAGAGAGAGAGAGAGAGAGAGAGAGAGAGAGAGAGAGAGAGAGAGAGAGAGAGAGAGAGAGAGAGAGAGAGAGAGAGAGAGAGAGAGAGAGACGCCTGTTGTCACACTCACCCACACACTCATCCCAGTCCCTTACTCATCCAGTCAGTCAGTCAGTCACCAATCCAGTCACTCAGTCAGTCAACGCAAAGTCCCTCATCCATCCAGTCAGTCACGAACCCATCCAGTCAGTCAGTCAGTCAACGCAAAGTCCCTCATCCATCCAGTCAGTCAGTCACCCATCCAGTCAGTCAACGCAAAGTCCCTCATCCATCCAGTCAGTCAGTCACCCATTCAGTCAGTCAGTCAACGCAAAGTCCCTCATCCATCCAGTCAGTCAGTCAGTCAACGCAAAGTCCCTCATCCATCCAGTCAGTCAGTCACCCATTCAGTCAGTCAGTCAGTCAACGTAAAGTCCCTCATCCATCCAGTCAGTCAGTCACCCATTCAGTCACTCAGTCAGTCAACGCAAAGTCCCTCATCCATCCAGTCAGTCACGCACCCATCCAGTCACTCAGTCATTCAGTCAGTCATGCTAAGTAAAGTTCCTCACCCATTACGTCACTCCTAAAGCAAATACCTCATCCACATTCATCCACTCACTCATGCATACACCACCCCTATCTCCCCTCCCCCTCCTCCCTTATCTCCCCACCTCCCTAATACTCCCACCCCAGCTTCCCATACCACTACACTCCCCCCCCCACTCTTACCTGGCCCGTGTCGGTGAGGGTAAGCGTGGTCGCGAGGCAGGTGGAGAGGTCGAGGTCTGCGAGTCGTAGCTGCGCCTCGCCGATCAGAGTGTTGGTGAACTTGTCGGAGGCGTACATGTAGAAGGCCAGGCACCGCTGCGGCAGCTCCTCCTCCTCCAGGGCGAACAGAAACCGCTCCCTATACGTGGGGTTGTTGGTGCGACGGCAGACCTGAGAGGAGGGAGAGAGAGAAGGAAGGTGAGGAAAGGTGTGGTGGAGGAGGGGAAGAAGTGATGGGCGTTGTATATAAGTTTTGGTAAGGAAGAGAAAGGAAAGAAAGAAACAAACAAACAAACAAACAAACAAAGAAAAAAAGAAAAAGAAAAAAAAAGAAAGTAAAAAAAAAAGACAAAGGAAGGAAAGAAGGAAGGATGGATGGAAGGAAGGAAAGAAGGAGGGAAGAGAGGAAAGGAAGCAGAGGATAGAGGAAGGAGAGGAAAAAAAAAGTAGAGAGAAGAAGAAAGAGAGGGGAGAAGAAGGAGAGGAGGTAAAAAAAGTTGACATACACCATACGATTTTATCAAGGAAGAGAAAGAAAGGAAGGAAGGAAGGAAGAGGTGTACTGTATTAAGAGAAAGGAAGAAGGAGAAGAGGGGTCAGGGAAAGCACATTGAAGTAGAGTGTTACGAGAAGAGAAGGGAAAAGGGAGAGAAAGAAGATGGAGTGTTGAAGAGAGAGAGAGAGAGAGAGAGAGAGAGAGAGAGAGAGAGAGAGAGAGAGAGAGAATGTGAAGGGAACGAAAAAGATCAGATGGATAAGAATAGATTTAAAAGATGGGGCAGGCTTAAGGGGTGAGCAAGGGGTGTGAGGGCTTTCTCTCTCTCTCGTTGTTAATGTCTGAGGAATCGATAGAGAGGGCCTGTCCCTGCATACCATAACACTGGGGAAGTCTATCATTTCTCTCTCTCTCTCTGGTTAGAAGGGAGAGGAACGAAGAAGAGGGAGAGACAGAAGAAAGGAGGAGAGAGGAAGAAGGGAGGAGGAAGATAAGAGCAGGGAGAGGAACGAGGAAGAGGAAGAAAAGCGGAGGAGGAAGAAAAGGAAGAAGGGAGAGAGGAAGAAGAGGAATAAAGAGGAGGGTAAGAAGGGAATGATGAGACAGGAAGGAGAGATGATGCTGAGAGAGAGAGAGAGAGAGAGAGAGAGAGAGAGAGAGAGAGAGAGAGAGAGAGAGAGAGAGAGAGAGAGAGAGAGAGAGAGAGAGAGAGAGAGAGAGAGAGAGAGAGAGAGAGAGAGATAGGAGAGAAGAATGAGAGAGAGAAAGGAAGGCAGGAGGGGAAGGAGGAAAAAGGAGAGAAAGGGGAAGAGAAGAGGAAGAGAAAACAGAGAATAGAGAAAGGAAAGACGCCTAAAAAGAATGAAGGGAGAAAGAAAGAAAGAGGGAAGTAAGAGAAAGAAAGAGAGAAGTAAAAAAGAAAGATAGAGGAAGAAGGAGAGGAGAAGGAAGAAGGAAGAGAAGAAGGAGGAAGAGGAGGGAGGGAAGGGAAGAGAAAGACCAAGGAAGGAAGAAGAGGAGAAAAGGAGGAAAGAAAGACAGGAAAAGAAGAAAAGGAAAGAATGGTGAAAAAAAGAGAAAGAAATAGGAAGGATGGAAGAGG
>NC_066554.1:11664047-11671547 GCF_024679095.1 Eriocheir sinensis
TTCATTAAAAGAAACTTTTTATTTAAGAATAAAGATGTAATACTCCCGCTCTACAACAGTTTAGTCAGACCCCACTTGGAATATGCGGTACAGTTTTGGTCTCCCCACCATGCAAAGGATATTGCTAAATTAGAAGGTGTTCAGCGTCGGGCAACGAAAATGATCCCTTCCTTGCGCAACAAATCCTACGAAGAAAGGCTTTCTACCCTTAACATGTTCTCTCTTGAGAAACGTCGCCTCCGAGGAAAACTGATCGAACGTTTTAAAATACTTAATGGTTTCACGAATGTAGACAGATCAACATTGTTTATGATCGATGACACTTTGCGCACGAGGAACAATGGCGTAAAACTCAGATGTAGACAAGTAAATTCAGACTGCACCAAATTTTTCTTCACCAACGTTGAAGTGCGAGAATGGAATAAGCTCCCATCATCAGTGGTCCAGTGTAACACGATTGACTCCTTCAAAAATAAGCTCGACCGTCACTTCCTTCAACTTAATATCAACTAGAGTAGAAATGCAACGTTTTGGAGTCTTCTGATTAATGTAAAATCACTTAGGTTTAAGGACAGACCACCAAGTCTGGACCATGGGGTCTGTGTGGTCTGATTTTCTATGTAAATCTATGTATGTAAATCAAAGTCTTCAATCTTCTTCCACTCATCTATACACTGTTTTTATATGGGGGCTGTGATTACAGGGCTTTTTTTTCATCTGTTATTTTCTTTTACACTATATCTGGTTCCTTTCATGTAAAAAAAACATATATAGCTATTATTTATATTTTCTTTTATTTAATACCAATGATGTTATTTTGTTTTTAGATGAGAATGGCCTCCAAAGTCTTCAATCTTCTTCCACTCATCTCATCATTTTTCCTCTCAATTATTTTTTCCCCCCCTTTAACTGCTTCCTTTCCTGTAACAAACAATACACATGTCTTCCATCACTGAAATCTGTTATCAGTGTTAGGTATATATATTTTCTCTTCTTTAGTATGAGTGGAATTATGATTTTTAGTTTGGAAAGGTCACCAAATTTATGTTCTATCCCATCATGTCATTAGGTCAGTATTCGCATGCGTGCACTTTTGAAATGCTGACTGACATGCATGATTCTCTTTTTCCAGGCGTGTATATAGAATGCGTTGTGTATTTATTATTATCATTATTATTATTATTATTATTATTATTATTATTATTATTATTATTGACCTTCCTTCTTTTTTTCCAACTATGACTTTTTTTTTCTTTTTTTCTTTTTTTACACGAAGTTCCACCACTGTTATCCGAATTCTTCTTTGTTTTATTTATTTTTAACCCACCACAATATCATACTTTCGGGCACCAAGCAAGGCCTTTTAATATAATATGTATGGTATAAATATATTTTTTGTTTCATTAATTTCTGCGGACGAACGATATTACTCTATGATAGTAGTAGTAGTAGTAGTAATAGTAGTAGTAGTAGTATATTAGTAGTATCATCCTCATCATCATCATCATCATCCTCATCATCATCATTACTAAAATCACAAACAATTCCACTCATCCGTCATTTCCGGGAACAGCATCATAACCACAACCTGATTTCACACATTTTTCCTCCATTCTTTTGTTTTCATTAAGCTTCAAACCTTCACCAACAGGACACACACACACACACACACACACACACACACACACACACACACACACACGGACGGACATAGATCCACTCCAGCATTTTTACAGCTATGAGGTCAAGGGCGTGTTGATCGTCTCTCTCTTCCCCTCCCTCTCTGTCTCCCTCTTCCGGACCAGCGAGTGTTTTACTTACGTGGTTTTCTAAGGGTGGGATTGTATAGGTTTTTTTTCCGTGTTTCTTTTCTCTTCTCTCTCTCTCTCTCTCTCTCTCTCTCTCTCTCAGGGCGTTCTGCTGTCTGTCGACTGTGTCTGTCCAGGCAGCATCTCGAGACAAGACTGCAGGAGCAGGAAGAGAAGATGGAAGAAGGCCAGAATAAAATAATAGAGCTTTCTCTCACCAGGCAGCATCTCGAGACAAGACTGCAGGAGCAAGAAGAGAAGATGGAAGCAGGTCAGAATAAAATAATAGAGCTTTCTCGCACTGTTGCCTCCTTGCAGGAATTCATCCAGGCTAACGTTGCTGTGGTGCCAAACCCTTCTCCAACCGCCCCCTTGCCCTCAGCGGTACCGTCGACACCAGCGGACAACACCACGCAACGGGAGGATGCTAGTGGCACCGACCATGATGGCTTCACCGTCGTGAATGGAGGAGCCAAGCCAGCCAGACAAGCGATTTATCCTGTTCATTGCTTCAACAGGTTTGCCATTCTGGAGGAGGAGGACGAGCAGGAGAGCACCTTCCTGGTGGGTGACTCCATGATTCGCCAGCAGGTCGTTGAGTTCTGCGGCAGAGTTCCTCGTCGAAGACGGAACTATTGCTATCCTGGTGCTGGGATCGACGACATAACTGCTGCTCTTGAGGAGATCTCCCCCCAGGCTACTAATGATTCACTGTTTGTTATTCACACAGGTACGAACGACGTCACCACGACCCGGTCTGAGGAACTCCTGGAGAAGTACCGTAGGCTCATCCAGCAGTATAAGACTAAATCCCCTAACATTTTGATTTCAGGAGTTCTACCACGGACTTGGGCGGAGAGCGACTTTTTCAGTAAGGCCTTCAGCCTAAACAACCGCTTACAAACTCTTTGTAGGGAGCTTGACGTGGAGTTCCTAAACGCATGGGACAATTTCTATGGACAAAATGAGCTCTTTCACAGGGACGGATTGCACCTTTCTCCCATCGGGGCAGCCAGACTCGGAAGGCTCCTCAACGAAGCAGTGCGTGTCATCCGAACAAAAAACGAGTCACGGCCACGTCCCTCCACCCCGCCCGTTTAAATAGACGCCGTGCATCACAACAAACCCGTAACCGTGATCCCGCAAGTACCACCACCTCTATTACCAAGCCTCTAGATAACTTAAAAATCCTTAGTTTCAATGCGCGTAGCCTAAGAAACAAATTTGATGAACTGAGATGTCTTGCTTTAACAGAAAATTTTGACATAATTGCTATAACCGAAACATTTATCGACACCACAAATATTGATTTAAGTTCCGAATACAACATAGATGGCTACAGACTCTTCAACAAAGATCGTGTAAACTGTAGAGGCGGTGGCGTTGCCTTTATGTCAAAAGCTATTTGCAACCCACTGACAAAACACTGGGAAACAGTAACGTTGAACATTTGTGCGTGCGAGTAAACATTGCAAAAGTCAACTTAAATATATCTGTCACCTACAGACCTCCGGGCAATCACTGATGACGACCTTGAAATGTACAGCGTCTTAAGGCAGTCACTTAATAACAGCGACTCACTGATATTAGGAGACTTTAACCTCCCCATATCGACTGGGCGACACTGTCAGGTACAGAAGGCGAGTCACATAGAATGATCGAATTTCTAGAAGAAAATTATCTAAGCCAAATGGTTTCTGAGCCAACTCGACAAAATAATATACTCGACCTTGTTATAACGACCCAAGATAACCTAGTCAGTAGTGTCACGGTAGGAGAACACCTCGGTTCTTGCGATCATAAATTAGTGCGCGTCGACATTAAAGCTCAATCATCAGTGACTGAAAATAAAGTAAAGGTGCCCAATTTCAAAAGAGCTAACTTAGTAGAAATCCGACAAAAACTAACAGAAATACAACTATCAGATGACGGCAACGTAGAGGAAGCCTGGCTAAGTTTTAAAAATCACTTACTCACTCAGCAGAACACATTCGTCCGCTTGTGCGAGAAGCGAATTAACACTAATAAAAGCCCACCGTGGTTTAATAGCGAAATTAAACAATCAGTCAATGAGAGAAAATTGTTTTACAGGTTAAAGAAAGAACAAAGCACGCCCGAAAACATTAGACTTTATAATGATGCCAGGCGACGAGTAAAAAGACTAGTAGGTCAGGCAAAGCGTAGATACGAAGAAAATATTGCAGCCAACTGTAAAAATAATCCGAAATCTTTCTTCAGTTACATAAACAACAGAAAGGCGATCAAAAGTGGTATTGGACCTTTAACAAACAGCGACGGTGCACTAGTGACTGACAGCCAACACATTGCAAACCTCTTAAACAATTACTTTGCCTCGGTGTTTAATACTAACAGCCTTCCTCTCGCTACCACCAACACCAGTACTATTGTAAATCTCGAGCATGCATTGCCTAATTTTGAAATAACAACCGATGAAGTCCTTAAAGCTCTCCATTCACTTAAAACAAATAAAAGTCCTGGACCTGACAAAGTATATCCAACTCTGCTGAAAGAAACAAAGAGCGAAATACTCTCCTCCCTCACAACCGTATTCAATATGTCCTTGCGACAAGGCATCGTCCCTTCAGATTGGAAAAAGGCTAACGTGACACCGATTTTCAAGAAAGGAGACAAAAAAGTACCAGGTAATTACTGGCCCATTAGTCTAACTTCGGTTGTAGGTAAGCTACTTGAGGGCATAATTAGAGACAAAATTGTGAATTACCTTGAAAGCCACTCATTGATTGGGGACTCACAACATGGCTTCCGAAACAAAAGATCCTGCCTATCAAACCTATTAACCTTTTATAACGACCTCTTCACTGTTTATGACGTAACCAAATCACTGGACGTAGTCTATCTTGATTTCCAGAAAGCGTTTGATAAAGTCCCGCATCATAAATTACTTTACAAATTAAAGCAAATAGGTATTGACGGTCAAGTAAACCAATGGATCGCGAATTGGTTGAGCAACAGACAACAAAGAGTAGTGATCGACGGATTTAACTCAGAGTGGGCGCCTGTCACTAGTGGCGTCCCTCAGGGCTCGGTCCTTGGCCCAGTGCTCTTCATTATTTACATCAACGACGTGGATGTTGGACTCAATAACCGCATTAGTAAATCTGCAGACGACACAAAGATTGGCAACTCAGTTCTCAGTGACGAAGACAGGCAAAGCCTCCAAGAGGATTTGCACAAAATTTCAGCTTGGTCGGATAGATGGGAGATGCCCTTTAACGTAGACAAGTGCCAGGTCCTTCAAGTTGGAACGAGGAATAAGAAGTTCGAATACGAAATGCGCGGCGTTAAACTCAAAAGCGTTCAATGCGTCAAAGACTTGGGGGTCAAAATCGCGTCAAACCTCAAATTCTCACAGCAATGCATCGATGCAGCAAATAAAGCGAACAGAATGTTGGGCTTCATTAAAAGAAACTTTGTATTTAAGAATAAAGATGTAATACTCCCGCTCTACAACAGTTTAGTCAGACCCCACTTGGAATATGCGGTACAGTTTTGGTCCCCCCACCATGCAAAGGATATTGCTAAATTAGAAGGTGTTCAGCGTCGGGCAACGAAATGATCCCTTCCTTGCGCAACAAGTCCTACGAAGAAAGGCTTTCTACCCTTAACATGTTCTTGAGAAACGTCGCCTGGAGGAAAACTGATCGAACGTTTTAAAATACTTAATGGTTTCACGAATGTAGACAGATCAACATTGTTTATGATCGATGACACTTTGCGCACGAGGAACAATGGCGTAAAACTCAGATGTAGACAAGTAAATTCAGACTGCACCAAATTTTTCTTCACCAACGTTGTAGTGCGAGAATGGAATAAGCTCCCATCATCAGTGGTCCAGTGTAACACGATTGACTCCTTCAAAAATAAGCTCGACCGTCACTTCCTTCAACTTAATATCAACTAGAGTAGAAATGCAACGTTTTGGAGTCTTCTGATTAATGTAAAATCACTTAGGTTTAAGGACAGACCACCAAGTCTGGACCATGGGGTCTGTGTGGTCTGATTTTCTATGTAAATCTATGTAAATCTCTCTCTCTCTCTCTCTCTCTGTTTCCGTCTCTCTTTCCTTTTCCTCTCCTTTCTATTCCATTCTTTTCATTTCCTTTCCTTTCCTTTTCATTCCTCCTCCTCCTCCTCCTCCTCCTCCTCCTCCTCCTCCTCCTCCTCCTCCTCTTCCTCCTCCTACTACTGCTACTACAACCACCACCACCACCACCCGTATGACTGACTATACATGACTTCTGACTAAATTAACAAAGCCCAGGTTCTGATGGATGACTCACGACCCTGGGCTGACCGTTGTGTTAAGGCGGGTAACATCCATTTTGCATAACAGTTACCATGGCGACGAGCTGGCCAGAAACACGTCAATAACGTGTTTTGGGCGGCCGAGGCACTAACAAAGACGCTTTCGGCTCACAACAACGATTTTCCAAGGCCACAAAGGAGGTTCGTCGGGTTCCCATGAGTGTTTTCCTACGTTCATGGTCCCGAAAAAGCCTCATGGAAATCCTAACACAAGCTCTCCGAAAGCCTTATCAAATGTGGGCGGAGTTCTTAGATGTTTTCGGCTCTCACACAACTATATATATTTCCCAAGGCCACGAAGGAGGTTAGTCGGGTTTCCATGAGTGTTTTAAACGTTCATGGTGCAGAATAAGCCTTGTCAAACTATCACTAGGCTCATACAATTACTACTATGCCCATGGAAATACATATACTAGCAACGCAACCCTTAGGAAAGCCTTACCAAGCGTGGGTGTGTAAGGATTGAAAAAGACTGAGGGATTTGGACGAACACAAAGGAACACAAAGGAACACAAAGGAAGAACAAACAACAGCAGACCTGCTGGTCCTTACGAGGTTGTTTGTGACAAGCTACACTAACTATCTAATCAAAGGTGGAAGATGAAGGACAGCAAAGGCGAAGGTTCCTCCCCACCCCCCCATCCCTCCAGCCAAAGATGGCAGGAAAGGAAAAAGAACCATGCAGCATGGAAAAACTGCATGGAATTTATGTAGGAAAGAGGAAAGAACTACCATTACTGCTACCACTAACCGGGCAATAAAAGCGGACAAGGACACCAGTATTCGAGAGAACTTAACGTTATTACGACAATGAGTAATATCTTAGTTGCTGGTTGGATTCAAAACACTTGTCTAATCTATTCTTGAAGGCCGTAACTGTTGTACTATCAACGACATCACAAGGTAGAGAGTTCCAAACATTAACAACTCGATTGCAGAAGAAGTGTTTAGCTTCGTGCGACGAGAATCTTTTACCAATTATCTTCAAATTGTGATTTCTTCTTGTTCTATTTGATCGATCAATTGTAAAGTAATCTTCCGCATTAATATCACTGAATCCTTTGAACATTTTAAACACTTCTATTAGATCGCCTCGCATTCTTCGTTTTGATAGGCTTCATGGGTTCATATGACAAATTTCTCAACCTAGGAATCATCTTTGTTACTCTTCGTTGGACCCGTTCCAACTTTTCTATGTCTTTTCTGTAGTAGGGAGACCAAAACTGTACACAGTACTCTAGACGGGGTCGAACCAACGAATTATACAGTTTTAATATTACTTTTTCCGATTTATTATTAAAGACTCGTCCGACGAAGCCAACCAATTTGTTTGCAGTTTTAACTA
>NC_066554.1:11679047-11681547 GCF_024679095.1 Eriocheir sinensis
ACTGGGGCCATGTTATCCAGTACGGCCTGATGCATGGCGAGACTGTCAGGTTAGTGTTTGGGACCACTGATACTGGGGCCATGTTATCCAGTACGGCCTGATGCATGGCGAGACTGTCAGGTTAGTGTTTGGGACCACTGATACTGGGGCCATGTTATCCAGTACGGCCTGATGCATGGCGAGACTGTCAGGTTAGTGTTTGGGACCACTGATACTGGGGCCATGTTATCCAGTACGGCCTGATGCATGGCGAGACTGTCAGGTTAGTGTTTGGGACCACTGATACTGGGGCCATGTTATCCAGTACGGCCTGATGCATGGCGAGACTGTCAGGTTAGTGTTTGGGACCACTGATACTGGGGCCATGTTATCCAGTACGGCCTGATGCATGGTGGGATTGTCAGGCTGGTGTTTTGGACGTAGAGAGTGGAAGAAAAATGCAGATGAGGTTGAGAGTGTAAAAGAGAGTGTGAAAGGGGAAGAGAAAATGAGAGATAAAAAAACCGAGAGGGAAGAGGAAGAATGGAGAGAAATAAAGAGGTGAAAAGAAGAGGAGAAAGAAGGAATCAACGTAGAGAAAGAAGGAAAATAATGAAAATAATAATACGTAGAGAGAATAATGAGAGAACAAATAAACGAAAGAAAAGAGAAGAAACGGATAAGAAACAGAGAAGGGAAAAAGAGAAAGAAGATAAAAATAAAGAGAGGAGAGAAAAAGGAATAATAATAATAATAATAATAATAATAATAATAATAATAATAATAATAATAATAATAATAATAATAATAATAATAATAATAATAATAATAACACGTAGAGAGAATGACTAGATAAAAATAAACGAAGAAGAAAAAGAAGAGGAAGAGGAAAGAAGAGGAGGAAGAGGAGGAGGAGGAGGAGGAGGAGGATCAGCTGAGGAATGAGTGGACATAAGAGGATTAGAGAAAGGATGGAAGGGAATGGAAGAGAATAACTGACCAGATAAAGGAGAATGGAAAGAGGAAAGGAGGAAAAGGAATTAGGGAAAAAAAGGGAGAGAAAGAAAGAAAGAAAGAAAGAAAGAGGGAGAGAAAGAAAATGGGAGAGAAAGGAAGAAAAGAAGAAAGAAAGAGGGAAGGAAAGAAAGAATGAACAGAGAAAGAAATAAAGAGAAGAGAGAGAGAGAGAGAGAGAGAGAGAGAGAGAGAGAGAGAGAGAGAGAGAGAGAGAGAGAGAGAGAGAGAGAGAGAGAGAGAGAGAGAGAAAAATAGATGTACAACAAAACTATAAACACACACACACACACACACACACACACACACACACACACACACACACACACACACACACACACACACACACACACACACACAAGGTCACAATTATAATCGAGAAAGGGAAGGAGGAGGAGGAGGAGGAGGAGGAGGAGGAGGGAAGTGGATGGAGGGGGAAGGGAAGAGAAAAGAAGAGAAGGGAAGGGGATGGGAAAAAAGAGAAGGGAAGGGAAGGGAGGGAAGGAAAGGAAGGGAAGGAAGGAAGGAAGGAAGGAAGGAAGGAAGGAAGGAAGGGAAGGGTAAAGGGGAGGAAATTAGAAGAGACGGAAGGAAATACATTAATAGGTAAAGAAGGAAGGAAGGAAGGAAGGAAGAAAGAAAAAAAGAGAGGAAGGAACAAAGAAACACAAAGGAAGAACAAACAACAGCAGACCTGCTGGTCACTAACTATCTAATCAAAGGTGGAAGATGAAGGACAGCAAAGGCGAAGGCTCCTCCCCACCCCCCAATTCCTCCAGCCATAGCTGGCAGGAAAGGAAAAAGAACCATGCAGCATGGAAAAACTGCATGGAATTTATGTAGGAAAGAGGAAAGAACTACCATTACTGCTACCACTAACCGGGCGATAAAAGCGGACAAGGACACCAGTATTCGAAAGAACTTAACGTTATTACGACAATGAGTAATATCTTAGTTGCTGGTTGGATTCAAAACACTTGTCTAATCTATTCTTGAAGGCCGTAACTGTTGTACTATCAACGACATCACAAGGTAAGAGTTCCAAACATTAACAACTCGATTGAAGAAGAAGTGTTTGGCTTCGTGCGACGAGAATCTTTTACCACTTATCTTCAAATTGTGATTTCTTCTTGTTCTATTTGATCGATCAATTGTAAAGTAATCTTCCGCATTAATATCACTGAATCCTTTGAACATTTTAAACACTTCTATTAGGTCGCCTCGCATTCTTCGTTTTGATAGGCTGAATAAATTTACTTGTTCATATGACAAATTTCTCAACCTAAGAATCATCTTTGTTGACCCGTTCCAACTTTTCTATGTCTTTCTGTAGTAGGGAGACCAAACTGTAGACGGGGTCGAACCAACGAATTATACAGTTTTAATATTACTTTTTCCGATTTATTATTAAAGACTCGTCCGATGAAGCCAACCAATTTGTTTGCAGTTTTAACTACCTCTGAACAATGGAAGGTAGGAAGGAAGAAAAGGAGGAAAGGAAAGCAGA